>NC_081360.1:65213760-65397873 GCF_030684315.1 Stegostoma tigrinum | reverse complement strand
TTTTATATTTTGCAGTAAGTTTATCATCTCATATCTCAAAGTCTTTCATAAAGGAGAAACTTCTTGACATCAGCTAAGAAGTTGACACAATAGCCTCAGTGAAACTCCATTAACTGCTGTTTGTTTTATCTGTGATGGTGAAACTCCATTAACTGCTGTTTATTTTATCTGTGATGGTACGGACCAGGAATCCTTGCCTTAATGTGAAATTTCAAATCCAACATTAACCATTAATAGTGAACTAGGATTTCTATTAGTAAGCCAAATTACAAATTTGTGTGCATTGTCAGAAATAAACATTAGTTGGAAATTGAGGACAAAGTAGTATCTAGCCAGAATGTCATTAGCAGTTTCGTAAAAATCTATCACTTTATCCCACTACGGGACTGGTTTACCAATATAGGGAAAGAGCTCCTTACCTACCTATTTTCCTCCTCCTTTGAGGAGAAAATTGGTGGAGGAAGTGATGTCAGAATCACTTAAAGAAAAAGTTGGAGACGAAAACAAAATCAGGTGAAAGTAAGTCAGTCATCTTGACATCTGTCATTGGGAAATATTAGAATTCATTATAAAGGATGCAATAGAGGACCATTTATGAAATACATGATATAATCAAGAAGAATAAACATGGCTTCGTGAAAAGGAAATCATGCCTGAAAAACTTATTCCTGTTTTATGAGGAGGTAGCAAACAGGATAGATAAAGGGGAACCAGTAGATGTAAAATATTTGGTTTTCCAAAAGGCATTTGAAAATATACCACACATGTGGTTACCTGGCAAGATATAGCAGCTGAATTTGACCATTTGGGCCATCAAGACTGTCCTACTACTTGACCATGCCTTCACCCTGTAACCTTTTGATCCTCTTACTAATCAAGAACATATTTATTTCTGTCTTAAAGACTTCCGATATCTTGGCCTCCACAGCCTTCTGCAGCAAGTTCCATAGATTCTGCAGAGTTTCATAGATTCATCACCTTCTGATTGAAGAATTTCCTCCCCATCTCTATTCAAAATGGTCTTCCCCTGACTCTGAGGTTGCGCCATCAGGTCCTAGTCTCTCCTACTGGTGGAAACATCTCCACATCCACTCTATCCAGGCCTCTCAATATTCGGTACATTTCAAAGAGATTACCCCTCATCCTTCTAACTTCCATCAACGACAGACCCAGAATCCTCATGTGCTCCTTATGTAACAAGCCCTTCATTCCTGAGATCATTCCGGTGAACCTGTTCTGGACTCCCTCCAAGGCCACAGTCTGACCAGAGCCCATGACATTGGGGATAGTATATTAGTATGGATAGAAGTTTGGCTAACTAATAGAAGACTGAGATTTGGGAAAAAGGGGGCATTTTTAGTCTGGCAACCTATAATTAACAGAGTGTCATACGGATCATTGCTGGGTCCACAATTGTTTATAATAGCTTAATAGCTATACATTGAATGACAAAATTGAATGTACTGCCATCGTACTCCCTACTTGTCTGGTTGAGTGCAGCCCCAACAACACTTAAGAAGCTTGACACTGATAATAAAATGTGAGGCTGGATGAACACAGCAGGCCAAGCAGCATCTCAGGAGCACAAAAGCTGACGTTTCGGGCCTAGACCCTTCATCAGAGAGGGGGATGGGGAGAGGGAGCTGGAATAAATAGGGAGAGAGGGGGAGGTGGACCGAAGATGGAGAGTAAAGAAGATAGGTGGAGAGAGTATAGTTGGGGAGGTAGGGAGGGGATAGGTCAGTCCAGGGAAGACTGACAGGTCAAGGAGGTGGGATGAGGTGAGTAGGTAGCTGGGGGTGTGGCTTGGTGTGGGAGGAAGGGATGGGTGAGAGGAAGAACCGGTTAGGGAGGCAGAGGCAGGTTGGACTGGTTTTGGGATGCAGTGGGTGGGGGGGAAGAGCTGGGCTGGTTGTGTGGTGCAGTGGGGGGAGGGGACGAACTAGGCTGGTTTAGGGATGCAGTAGGGGAAGGGGAGATTTTGAAACTGGTGAAGTCCACATTGATACCATATGGCTGCAGGGTTCCCAGGCGGAATATGAGTTGCTGTTCCTGCAACCTTCGGGTGGCATCATTGTGGCAGTGCAGGAGGCCCATGATGGACATGTCATCTAGAGAATGGGAGGGGGAGTGGAAATGGTTTGCGACTGGGAGATGCAGTTGTTTGTTGCGAACTGAGCGGAGGTGTTCTGCAAAGCGGTCTCCAAGCCTCCGCTTGGTTTCCCCAATGTAGAGGAAGCCGCACCGGGTACAATGGATGCAGTATACCACATTGGCAGATGTGCAGGTGAACCTCTGCTTAATGTGGAATGTCATCTTGGGGCCTGCGATGGGGGTGAGGGAGGAGGTGTGGGGACAGCTGTAGCATTTCCTGCGGTTGCAGGGGAAGGTGCCGGGTGTGGTGGGGTTGGAGGGCAGTGTGGAGCGAACAAGGGAGTCACGGAGAGAGTGGTCTCTCCGGAAAGCAGACAGGGGAGGGGATGGAAAAATGTCTTGGGTGGTGGGGTCGGATTGTAAATGGCCGAAGTGTCGGAGGATGATGCGTTGTATCCGGAGGTTGGTAGGGTGGTGTGTGAGAACGAGGGGGATCCTCTTAGGGCAGTTGTGGCGGGGGTGGGGTGTGAGGGATGTGTTGCGGGAAATACGGGAGACGCGGTCAAGGGCGTTCTCGATCACTGTGGGGGGAAAGTTGCGGTCCTTAAAGAACTTGGACATCTGGGATGTGCGGGAGTGGAATGTCTTATTGTGGGAGCAGATGCGGCGGAGGCGGAGGAATTGGGAATAGGGGATGGAATTTTTGCAGGAGGGTGGGTGGGAGGAGGTGTATTCTAGGTAGCTGTGGGAGTCGGTGGGCTTGGAATGGACATCAGTTACAAGCTGGTTGCCTGAGATGGAGACTGAGAGGTCCAGGAAGGTGAGGGATGTGCTGGAGATGGCCCAGGTGAACTGAAGGTTGGGGTGGAAGGTGTTGGTGAAGTGGATGAACTGTTCGAGCTCCTCTGGGGAGCAAGAGGCGGCACCAATACAGTCATCAATGTACCGGAGGAAGAGGTGGGGTTTGGGGCCTGTGTAGGTGCGGAAGAGGGGCTGTTCCACGTACCCTACAAAGAGGCAGGCATAGCTGGGGCCCATGCGGGTGCCCATGGCCACCCCCTTAGTCTGTAGGAAGTGGGAGGAGTCAAAAGAGAAGTTGTTGAGTGTGAGGACGAGTTCAGCTAGGCGGATGAGAGTGTCGGTGGAGGGGGACTGGTCGGGCCTGCGTGACAGGAAGAAGCGGAGGGCCTTGAGGCCAACTCCATGCGGAATGCAGGTGTACAGGGACTGGACGTCCATGGTGAATATGAGGTGTTGGGGGCCAGGGAATTGGAAGTCCTGGAGGAGGTGGAGGGCGTGGGTGGTGTCACGGACGTAGGTGGGGAGTTCCTGGACCAAAGGGGAGAAAATGGAGTCCAGATAGATGGAGATGAGTTCGGTGGGGCAGGAGCAGTCCATTTCAAGCCACCGACTCCCACAGCTACCTAGAATACACCTCCTCCCACCCACCCTCCTGCAAAAATTCCATCCCCTATTCCCAATTCCTCCGTCTCCGCCGCGTCTGCTCCCACGATAAGACATTCCACTCCCGCACATCCCAGATGTCCAAGTTCTTTAAGGACCGCAACTTTCCCCCCACAGTGATCGAGAACGCCCTTGACCGCGTCTCCCGTATTTCCCGCAACACATCCCTCACACCCCGCCCCCGCCACAACCGCCCTAAGAGAATCCCCCTCGTTCTCACACACCACCCTACCAACCTCCGGATACAACGCATCATCCTCCGACACTTCGGCCATTTACAATCCGACCCCACCACCCAAGACATTTTTCCATCCCCTCCCCTGTCTGCTTTCCGGAGAGACCACTCTCTCCGTGACTCCCTTGTTCGCTCCACACTGCCCTCCAACCCCACCACACCCGGCACCTTCCCCTGCAACCGCAGGAAATGCTACACTTGTCCCCACACCTCACCCCTATCGCAGGCCCCAAGATGACATTCCACATTAAGCAGAGGTTCACCTGCACATCTGCCAATGTGGTATACTGCATCCATTGTACCCGGTGCGGCTTCCTCTACATTGGGGAAACCAAGCGGAGGCTTGGAGACCGCTTTGCAGAACACCTCCGCTCAGTTCGCAACAAACAACTGCACCTCCCAGTCGCAAACCATTTCCACTCCCCCTCCCATTCTCTAGATGACATGTCCATCATGGGCCTCCTGCACTGCCACAATGATGCCACCCGAAGGTTGCAGGAACAGCAACTCATATTCCGCCTGGGAACCCTGCAGCCATATGGTATCAATGTGGACTTCACCAGTTTCAAAATCTCCCCTTCCCCTACTGCATCCCTAAACCAGCCTAGTTCGTCCCCTCCCCCCACTGCACCACACAACCAGCCCAGCTCTTCCCCCCCACCCACTGCATCCCAAAACCAGTCCAACCTGCCTCTGCCTCCCTAACCGGTTCTTCCTCTCACCCATCCCTTCCTCCCACACCAAGCCGCACCCCCATCTACCTACTAACCTCATCCCACCTCCTTGACCTGTCAGTCTTCCCTGGACTGACCTATCCCCTCCCTACCTCCCCACCTATACTCTCTCCACCTATCTTCTTTACTCTCCATCTTCGGTCCGCCTCCTCCTCTCTCCCTATTTATTCCAGCTCCCTCTCCCCATCCCCCTCTCTGATGAAGGGTCTAGGCCCGAAACGTCAGCTTTTGTGCTCCTGAGATGCTGCTTGGCCTGCTGTGTTCATATAGCCTCACGTTTTATTATCTTGGAATTCTCCAGCATCTGCAGTTCCCATTATCTCAGAAGCTTGACACTGTTCAGGACAAAGCAGTCCGCTTGATTGGCATTATATCCGCAAGCATTCATTCCCTCCCTCACTGATGCTCAGAAGTAGCAGTGTGTACTATCTACAAGATACACTGCAGAAATTCACCAAAGATCCTCAGACAGCACCTTCCAAAACCACAAACACTTCCACATAGGGCTAGGGCATCAAACATATGGGAACACCACCACTTCCAAGTTCCCCTTCAAGTCACTCATCATCCTGACTTGGAAATATATCACTGTTCCTTTACTGCTGCTGGGTCGAAATCCTGGAATTCCCTCCCTAATATTGTTGTGGATCAACTCACAGCAAGAGGACTGCAGTGGTTCAAGAAGGTAGCTCACCACCACCTTCTCAATGGCAACAAGGGATGGGCAAGAAATACTGGCCAGACAGTGACGCCAACATCCACAAATGAATAGCAATAAAAAAAGGTTTTTGGATGACACAAACATAGGTTGGGAGGCAAGTGATAAGGATGATTGATACCAAGAGCCTACAGAGGAATACAGGCAGGTTAAGTGAATGAGTATTGGCATATGAAATATGATGTGGGAAAACGTTAGGTTATGCTCTTCCACAGAAAGGATATCATAGCTGAATATTATTTAATTGGAAGAAAAACTGCAAAAAGTTGCTGCCTAAAGGAATTTAGGGGTCCTTGTGCATGAGTCAGAAAAAAAAGTTAGCATCAAAGTTAAGTGAGTAATCTGGATGAAAAATGGACTGTTGTTTTTTATTTCAAAGGGAATGGAATATAAAAATAAAGAAGTCTTGCTAAAGCTACGTAAGATACAAGTCAGACCACACCTCAAACACCATGAATAGTTTTGATTCCCCTAACAACGGAAAGATATGTCGATGTTAAAGGCAGTCCAGAGAAGGTTCAAAAGGTTGATTCTGGTATGAAAGGAATTTCTTATGAGGAGTGGTACTCACTGGAGTTTAGAAGAATGAGACCTTATTTAAATATTTTAAAATTCATGGCAGCTTAACAAGGTAAATGCAGAAAAGTTGTTTCTCCTTGTGGGTGTTTCTACAACTACAGGATATCTTTTAAGAATAAGGGCTCACCCATTTAAGACAGCAATTAGGAGGATTTTGTTTTCTCTCAGAGGGTGGTGAATCTCTGGAATTCTTTACCATAGAAGATTGCTATAGCTGCTTTGTTAAGCCTATTTAATAGTGAGCAAGACAGATTTTTAATCAGTAGGAAAATCAAGAATTAGAGGTAAAAGCAGGAGAATGAAGTTGAGGATTATCTGATCAGCCATGATCTCACTGAAGAGCAGAGCTGACTGGCTGAGCTGAATGGCCTATTTTTGCTCCTCCACCTTATTATCTTTTAGTCTAAGAAAGGATTTCAATCTACTACTGTACAACTTAAATTACACTCTTTCAAAAGCCCAAAATACACACTTGTTCATGAGAAAAACAGGCAAAATACCAACAGCTTAACACAGTTATAATGGGTGTAAAATGAATGTAGGCAGGTACACAAAACTCTGTAGATATGAAGTTCAGATATTGAGGGTGGATTAAATTGTCTCCTACTATTTTATTTAGCTTGTTGACACTTTGTTGCCTGTAAAATAATAGTGTTCTCCACTTCAGCAATTGATTCAGTGGATTCAGATCTTTTCTTGACGGAATTTATTTCTTTTAAGCTAGCTTGTTTTCTTTTCTTCTTTTTTCACACAGAAAGAAAGAGAAAGAGTGAGAGATGAATGCTTTCAGTCTGCAGACTCTGAGTGTTTTTTTTTTATCTCTCTGTGTTGCCTTGGCATTTACAGCTTTGAACATTTCGTGGCTCAACCAATCAGTGGACCATCATCAGGCATGATTTCCTCAATTCAAAAGACTCGGTGTCTCTCAGTTTCAAATTTCTTCAAAAAGTAAAATCATCTGGCACAGCCAAAGTATGTTACAAAACTCTCCTGGTATTTTAGCTACAAAGCAGCTCAACTTCCACTTCAGTTTATAGTCCCCAAAAAGTAAAATATGTGGTCTCTCACATCTCTCCTAAGAGGAATAAATCATATCCAGACATGAGGCTGGGAAATCTCTTCTCTCCATGACCATATAATCTAAATGTAACTCCATATATGTGCTCCCTTGCCCATGGGCAACAGATAGGAAAGGTGACAATTCTATTCTTCCAATTACAAATGCTAAGACCTAATTGAGAGACAATAATTTAATAACTCTCCTCCCAGAGAAATCATTACACAAAATTATTTCACCTTTCCTCCACCAATTCCCATCAGTTCTTTATTCCCTACCCTCCTCTATCTCTTGTTTCTTTTTTATTAGGTTGTCACTGTTCTAGTTCTCTATACCTTTAGTTTGTCCTCTTCCGATAGTGATGCTCAGTCATTCTCTTCAGCACTGTAACATTCTGCATTGACATTTATATATTTACAGTTTATTGTGTACAATTTCTTAATTTGGTATATAAGACTTCTTCTGTGTTTCTACCTCATGCTCATTCTTTTCTTCACTGCTGATGTCAGAATAGTGTTATCAGTCACATTATCCCCGCTTGCATTTTCCATGACACTATAGTTCCCTCTGTTTGCTCTGATTTTACCTGCCATTTTCCCTGGTCATAGAATCATACAGCATGGAAACTGTCCCTTTGGTCCAACTCGTCCATGCTGACCAAGTTTCCCGAACAAAATTAGAGCCATTTGCCTGCCTTTGGCCCATATCTCTCTAAATCTTTCTGATTCATGTAGTTGTCTAAATATCTTTTAAATGTTGTAATTGTACCTGCATATGCTACTTCAACTGCCAGTTTCTTCACATACAAACCACCCTTTGTGTGAAAATGTTGCCCCTCAGATCCCTTTTAAATCCTTCTCCTCTAACCTTAAAATTATGCCCTCTGGTTTAGAACTCCCCCAAACTAAAGGAAAAGACCATTGCTGTGTTCTTCTTCTAATCCATGTACCTTCACTTCACTTTTCCCTTACTGGCTCTCTACCAAATGCACTCCCTGACGCCACATATACAAAGCCAAACGAGATCGACTACTATTATAATCATAGACAAAAACACAAAATTTATGTCACAATCTGGCCAGGGACCAGTAACTTTTATTTTTAAAATACATAAATTGTGAGGTTCAAGTTCTTACTAAGAGAGGAAAGGTACAAAATATCATAGTTTTAAACAAAGAACAATACACTTTACCGTACAAAGTTGGAACTGTAAAAAAATCTACACAATGTATAAAACATATATTTTAACACCCAGAATTAACCTAAGATACATATAAGTAACAATGACACTGATTGAACATGTCACGGAGCATGTCAGGTCACAAATGTAGTCAAGACATATCTCATGGATTTCCCAGCAAACCCCCACTAAATGTTAGTGATGCTGTGCATTGCCATAGCTTATTAGAATTTGACAAGGAATACTAATACATCAATTTCAAAATCCTAGTTTCAGAATTTCCTCAATCAATTCCATCTTAAACTTCTTCAAGGACTACTCACTGTTTTGGTATCTCCCATCCCTCTCCTTCTCTCCTGGGTCCTAACTCCCCTGGATTCAGGAAACAGCACTTCGACACTTACTCACTGACACAACTCTACCTTTTAATGTATAGCTAGTGTCACCATGCCAACACTGCTCCTAATTGTTTTCCTGAACTCTAATCTTGCTCAGCAGCACCTACTGGCTGATAATACTTCCTTGATTCCTAACTACACATGGATATCAAACTATTTTTAGGATTTTTCCATGAGCTCCATATATATAGAACCAGTATATATCAGTTGCCTTCTCAGCAGTACATCTAACAGCAGCATCGTCCCTGCCATGAAGTTATTCTTTTTCCTCAGTCTCTGTTTTGTTGTCAACTCCATATGAAAATCATTATCATTGAAATATTCTTCAGTGATTCCTGAACTGTTTTAGTGATGTATTGAAAACTTTGTAATGACCTAAACCTTATTGCTAGAAATGACAGAAATGAGCTAATCAACCGTCAAATGCAACAACCCCTTCAAATTGCCTATTCTTTGAATGTAATAATTGATAGGTTGGTAGCTCTGACATAGATCAAATAAGTGTAACAAAAATGGATCTCTTCAACTAATGCTGAACCATCTTAATAAATCTTAAGTTGTTTTCAATGCAACATCGTACTGGACTGATGGGGGGGAGGGGTTAAAGTCTTATTTTAATGGAAGCAGATGAGGAACAGGGTCCTTTCTATTGGTCCTTCCATAGTAGCTTCAAATACAAATGAACTGTTTCCAATTTTTGACAGTGGCCTTTCCCTCTCCCTAACAATTCATAATTGATTCATTACTTCCAAACAAAGAGCTAAAGACAAAAAGACAAAGAAAATAAAAACATAAAAAGTTAAGAAGTAAGAGTTAGAGTAAGTTACTTCAGCCCACCTGATCATTCAACCAGATTATAGCTGATCTTCTGTCTCAATT
The DNA here is from genome assembly GCF_030684315.1 of Stegostoma tigrinum. Taxonomy (NCBI): domain Eukaryota; kingdom Metazoa; phylum Chordata; class Chondrichthyes; order Orectolobiformes; family Stegostomatidae; genus Stegostoma; species Stegostoma tigrinum. The sequence goes on along the minus strand of NC_081360.1, from coordinate 65,388,536 downwards.
CGACCTTGCCTAACAAACCCCTTATGCCTTAATCCTTCAGTATCTAAAAATCCATCAACTATTGTTTTGCATTTACACCAGTGATTCTAATCCTTTTCAGTATCAAGGGCCACTTCAATAAGACATATAATTCCATAGCACACCCTCAATTTATGTACCAGTTGCATGATGTTGGAAGTCTACACATGCATGATTCTAGAGGCTTGCACATGTGAAGTAGTTGGGGTGCCAGGTGTCAACAGATGTTGCCTTTGATCATAGGTACCAACCTACCAGAAGAGATCAGAAGTACGGTTGCAACCTGGTCGCCAGGTAAAGTGACACTGCTTCCCCAAAATTTTTTGGCACACTTCTCGTCACAAGCACACCAGTTGAAATCACTGATACATACAATGACTGGTGATCTACACAATTCAGGGGTACTAAATTCAAAAAAGTTACAACACTTTCAGTTAAGAAATTTCTCCTAATCTCAGTCCTAAATAATTGACGCTTTTGTACCAACATATAAACATTCAGATTAGGAGCAGGAGTAGACCATTTAGCCCTTTGTGCCACCATTCAATAAAATCTTGTCTGATTTGACTGTGGCCTCAAATCTGCATTTCTGCCAATCCCTGATAACCTTTGACTCCTGTGTTAGTGAAGAATCTACCTACCTCTGCATTAAAAAAAATTCAATGACCTGACCTCCTTGGATCTCTGAGAAGAGAGCTCCACATACTCACAACCCTTTGAGAGAAAAGTGTTATGTTTTTCCATCTTAAATAGGAGGCTTCATATTTTTAAACTATATCGCCTCCCTGGAATCTCTCCACAAGGGGAAACCTACTTTCAGCATCTGCTCTGTCCAGTCCAATCAGGATCTTAAGATGTTTCAATAAGGTCATCTGACATTCTTCAAAACTTTAATAGGTATAAAGTGTCCAACATTTCCTCATCAGGTAACTCTTCTACCCCAGATATCAGTCAATTAATCTTCTCTGAATAGAACATTGAACATAGAACATAGAACAGTACAGCACAGAACAGGCCCTTCAGCCCACAATGTTGTGCCGACCATTGATCCTCATGTATACACCCTCAAATTTCTGTGACCATATGCATGCCCAGCAGTCTCTTAAATGACCCCAATGACCTTGCTTCCACAACTGCTGCTGGCAACGCATTCCATGCTCTCACAACTCTTGTTTCCAATACATTTATATCGTCTTTTAAATAAAAAAATGCAAACTTCTCATGATACTTTACATGTCATATCACTAGAATCCCCTGCGACTGCAGCAAAAATTACTATTTTTTATATGCAGTTCCCCTCATAATAAGTGACAATATTCTATTAGACCTCCTAATCACTTTTTATAGTTTCATATTAAACTTTTGTGACTCATGGATTGGGTCATCCAGTTCCTAATGCATCAATGCTCATAATACAAAGGGGTGCAGTGGTGGGGGGAGGTTTTGTTGACAGCAAATTCATCCCTGATAATGGCAAAACATATTGGAAAATCTAATCATGGGGGCAACCAATCAGAGAAGAATCACCCCATAGCTGGAACAGTAAAGTGACTGGTCAAAACAGCACCACCAAATCTCTTGCATGGCCGGAGAACAGACAGGATGCAACCCTGATGAGAACATGGTCAGAGAAATGGAGTCAGGGTGCAGGTGAAGTGAGTTGTGAGTTGGCAAATGATGGAGATGAGCAGCCAAAGAGAGAATGAGAGATTGTTAAATGTTGGGGCAAGCAGGTTAAAGAGGAGCTGTAAATAGGGGGAAGGGACTTTAAAAGAGGGAAGGAAAGTTACAAAGTCAGGAGGTGGGACTGAAAAATGGGTAAGAGCTGCAAAAAAGTGAGTTCAGAGAATAAGAGGTAGTAAGAACTGCCGACGCTGGAGTCAAACATAACACAGCGTTGTGTTGGAAGAACACAGCAGGCCAGGCAACATCAGAGGAGCAGGAAAGCTGATGTTTCAGCTCGGGACTCTTCTTCAGAAAGGAGAATAAGTTAGTGTAACTTCCAGACTTAGATTTGTTGGTTAATAACCTGCAGATTATTTAAATGATGAGAAAAACTAAGTTTTTATCTTTGTGAGTATTCATTTTAGAAGATGCCACAGTTCAAAGGAAAAGGTTGGGAAATATCAATTAAGAGGAATTTAAAGATTTGAGACATTTGGGCATTTTCTTTTGATGTAAAACGCTATAGTTTGTTGTGCTGTGTGTTCGCCAATATTCTGAAGTTGTATTCTCCATTTAAATAGCTTTGTTTGTTTTATCTTAATATCTATAATTTTGCTTAATGCAATTCTGTGTTGGAATTAAAGAAAATCTGCAGACTTGTGCTCTTATCTTTCATTGTAAGGCACTATTTTATTTTTGTAAAAGTATATCAAGCCAGAACTGTAATATGATTGGCCCAGTAGTAACACCAGCAGCTGGCACTGTGACTTGCTGCAAAAGGGTGGAGGAAAGGAACTTCACTGGGAGACAGGAGCTGCAAAGTGAAGAGAATATACTTAAATCTTTCAATAAAGTGATAATATAATACAATATTACTGTGTAATGAACACTGTCCATTGGTTAATCGAATACTGAACAGTTTTATTTCATAAAGATTTACTTTTATGTGTTATCACAACACAAAGTAGCTCACATACTGTAAAATATTTGAAGTACAGTACTTATGTTAGATACAAACATTCAACTGTCTAATTGTGACCTCACCAGTCTTTGGATGGTATATTTTTAGTAGTGGCTTTTCAACTCTTGTGTTTATTAGTTATTTTACATTAACAAACATTTGTCACTAACTTATTTATATTGTCACATGCCAATTCCAATAATGTTGTGTCTTAGAATTAATGCTTTTTTCTTGTGCATTGAAGCTTCTAAATTTAAGAGACGATTTTTGACAATATCACTGAACTCTTCTAATTCTGATTCTGTGTAATACATTACTGATACATTAACACAAATGCGAGAGGTATTTTTTATTATGTGGCAGCACCAGCCAATAAAGGAATTAATGAGAATATAAACCAAAAAGGTAACTCGTAAAATCAAAAAGTAACACTCAAGAAAAGTCCTAAAAATATTTATCCCTGACTTTAACCTCAGAGTTTTGTAATTTTTGTGTATTTAAATAGTAGCTTCCAGTCAAAATGATCAAGTTCACATTATACCCAATTTGCCAAATCTTTGCCCACTCAATGAATCTTTTGGTATCCCTTTGCCAATTCCTTAATGTTCTTCACAACTTATCTTCCTATCTATCTGTATCGTACGCAAATTTAACAATTATTCATCAGTTTGTTCCCAGACAAATTATAAATAATTAAGGCTCCAGCACAATCCCAGTAGAACACTTTACCAACCTGAAGATTAAAAAAAAATTACAATATGTATTTATGTCTCCTGTTACCACATTTATATTCTCTTTTCTCTTCCCTTAACAATTTCTTCATCCTTTTTTGCAGAATTCTAACATCCTCCCAATCGTCAGGGTTATTGTTCCATTTAGCACCATTATCAGCTTCTTGAATTAATGTATTAATGTCTTTCATTCCTGTTCTTAACAGCTGTTGGACCGCATTTCCCGCGGGCATTTCACTTCTTAATAGAATTGTATATTTGTTGGAAATTTATTGATTATTTAAATGTTAGCTATTGCTTGTCTACCAATACATTTCTTATTCTAACTAATTTAAGACTACATTTTCTCATTGATCACGATTGAAAGAATGTCTATGTTTTCCCTCAAAAAAGCTAGTTAAACAATGTTCTAAGAAATTACATTTCCATAATTTTAATATTAAGTTGTTTTTATTATTTTTAAGATATTTTCAACAGATATGACCATTGCTAGGAAGCCAGAATTTACAGGGCATTAAGAATTTCCCATGAGAAAGTGATAGTGAATCTATTTCATCAACATCTGCTGTATGTGTGGTGTAGATACACATAGTGTAGTAAGGGACAGTGTTCCAGAATTTTAATTCCAAGCCAATAAAGGAACGATAGTGTAGTTCCAAGTAAGGATGGTGTGTAGCTTGAACTTACAGGTACTGATGTTTCGCTGGTTCCTGATCTCAAGGTTAGGTTAGGTTAGGTGCTTTCAAAAGATTCTTTGGAAGCTGCTGCCATTGCTATTCAAAGTAGTAGAGGTCACAAATTGGGGAGGTGCTGCTGAAGAAGAATTAGTGAGTTGCTGCAGTGCATGTTGCAGATTTTACATGCTCCTGGAATTCTGCATTGGTAGTGAAGGTAACGAATGTTGAAGGTGGTGAAAGGGGTGGAGGAAATGAATGCTGAAGTGTATGGGGTGCCTATGCTTTGTCCTGGATGTGCCAAGCTTCTTGGGTGTCTTTGGAGCTGCGCTTATTTGGGCAATTTGAGAATATTCTATGACATTATTGTTTTGTATCTTATAGATGGTGCACATGTTTTGGGGGGTCAGCAGATGTGTTAGTTATCAAATAATTTCTAGTTTTTGATCTGAGATAATGGGAACTGCAGATGCTGGAGAATCTGAGATAACAAAGTGTGGAACGAGATGAACACAGCAGGCAAAGCTTTTGTGCTCCTAAGATGCTGGTTGGCCTGCAGTGTTCATCCAGCTCCACACTGTGGCCTGCTGTGTTCATCCAGTTCCACACTTTGTTATCTCTAGTTTTTGATCTGCACTTTTAACCATAGTATTCTGTAGCTGGTCTAGTTAAAATTCTGATCAATGGTGTTAATGGCGAGGGATTCAGTCACAGTAATTTAATGGATCAACAAGGAGAGATCTTAGATTCCAACTTGTGGGAGGTGGTCATTGTCTGGCACCTGAAATAATGGGAACTGCAGATGCTGGAGAATCCAAGATAACAAAGTGTGAAACTGGATGAACACAGCAGGCCATGCAGCATCTCTGCTATGGAGATGCTGCTTGGCCTGCTGTGTTCATCCAGCTTCACTCTTCATTGTCTGGCAACTGTTTGACATATGTATTACATGCTGCTAATCAACCCAAGCCTGAATGTTGTCCATGTCTTGCTGCAGTCAATGATTTCTGGCATAGACTGTTCAGTATCTGAGGAATTGTGAGTCATACTGAACACTGTACATTCATCTTAGAAAATTCCCATCTTTGACTTTATGATGAAGGAAATTGTCGAGGATCCTCTGCACTGACATTTTAGGGTTGTTTATCTTCTAACAAGTACAACTATCTTCCTTTATGTTAGGTATAATACTCCACCTAATTCAATATTTTTTCCCCAGATTTATTAAGTTTCATTTTACTAGGTCTTGTTAATGTCATACTTGGTCAAATACTGCTTTAACGTCAAGGCAGACATTCTCAGCTCCTTTCTGGAATTCAGCTTTATTTGTGTGTGTCTGATCTATAATAATCAAAATTGAGCATCATTGAGAAAGTTATTATTATGTACTGTTTGATAGTAGTACTGTTGGTGACACCTTCCCATCTTTGCTGCTGATTGGGAGTAATCTGATGGTATGGCAATTAGCCAGATTGGATTTGACCTGCTTTACATGGATGGGACATATGTGAGCAATTTTCCCGACTGTCAGGTACATGCCAGTGTTGTAACTGTACTGGTAAGCTTGTTAAGAGGCATTGCCAGTTTTGAAGTGCAAGCGCTGCTGCCAGACAGTATGCAGTGCACTCTTAATACCATAACTTGTGAACAACTTTGCTGAAGACTGGCATGTATGTTGCACGAATTGCAAGGGGAGGCTGAGATTGAGCATTCACTCAGCATTTATGGTTGAGGATGGTTGCAAACCCTTCAATCCTGTTTTTTGCACAGACATGTTAGGCTATTCCATCATTGAGACCTGATATATTTGTGGAGAAAGCTTATCCTGTTAGTTATTGATATAGCCACCATAATTCAAGATTAGATTCACAGGACTGAAGATCTTTGACTGGAACTATTCATTTGGAATGGTCTGTTTTTAACATGCTGCTTCTGTTGTTTAAAATCATGAAATCCTGTATTGTGGTTTCATCAAACTGACATCTCAATTTTAGATGTATCAGATGGTACTCCTGAAATGTCGACTCATACTTCTATTGAACCAGCTTTGGTCACTTGGCTTGATGGTAATGGCAGAATGAGCAATATCCTGAACCACAAGGTTACACACTGTGGTTGAATACAATTTTGCTGCAGCTAATGGCCCATGGCACTTCATGTAGCCCCAGTTTCATGCTGCTAGGCTTTGCATTATGTCGAACATTTACTTTTATTTTCATAATCAACATAACAGAACTGAGGAAAGTTTACTGGACCCAAAATGTTAACTCTGATTTCACTTCACAGATGCTGTCAGACCTGCTGAGCTTTTCCAACAATTTCTATAAATTAAGGTGATAACTGTTCTGTCTCTACCTCCTTTCACTTGGACTCCTTGCCTCAGTACATAACTTAGACAGCCATCATCACAAAACTATAGCAATGGTTCATACGTTTTTAATGAGGGGAGATAAAGTTCGAGTGTTTACTCTTACAGTCCTTAGCCTGTGACACTAGATGGAGACAAAGTCCAAACTTCATTGGTTCATTTTTCTGATGAAGGGTCGAGGCCTGAAACATCAGCTTTTGTACTCCAAAGATGCCGCTTGGCCTGCTGGGTTCATCTAGCTCCACACTTTGTTATCTCTGGTTCATAATTCAATTCCATTTAGAGCTCAATATGATGGTTCATATGCTCATTCCCATTTTATGCGAGAAATATACCACCATTATGTTGGATTAGACTGCTCAACAGGTATTCAGGACACATAACAGAAGCATTTACACTTTCATTAAAAATAGGTTAAATAAGGGCAATATTTATATAACAATGTTTCAGACTTTTTAAAAAATTAGTCTGCTCCAGAACTTGATTTGCCATTGTTAAATTCAGCCAGTAAATCCAAATGCTGACAGTAAGCTAGGGATCTGCAACAATATTATTCGGTCTATAAAGTTTAATTGCTGGCTTGTCCTTCTGAGTGCTAGATCACATTTAGATCATCTTTTACAAACATTCTCCCATATGTAACTGATTTCTGACATTTATTAACAACATTTTGCTGTTGTTGAAGTTCTTTTTGGCTGCTTTTGAAGCAGTTAAATTGTTGTCATCGGTGTTCTAACCCAAGCCCTATGTGCTTTTTGGCAATGTAGAATGACAGAAAACAGAAACAATCAGGTCAGAACAGGCCATCCATAAGAAGAAGGAGGAGAAATAGCAGCACAGTGTATAATACCCGTGAATCTTCAGATTAAGCTTTTCTCAAGTCACAGTTTCATCTAGGAATGATGCATTAGGCACTTGTGTTTTAATAAGAAGGCTGGCATTCATTGATATTACCTGCAATAGTCACAAAGCTGGACATGGAGAACAGCACATGTTGCTTTCAATATCACTGTATTCCTTCACCTTTGTGCCGTAGTTCAGGTTGTAGTAGATTGCATGAGTACTATTCTCAGTTTGCTGAACTCCACTGTTCTCTATACCAAACCCTAAGTAACATTCTCAACAGGTGAATTAAAGAAAAGTGGCAGACTATTAGGCTTTTCCCACATTGTAGCCTTTCCTAGCATTCAAGATGTCATAGACATCATATTGGATTATCACCATCACTAGCCAGGCAACTTTCACAATAGAGTAGAAATTTACTCCTTGGAATTAAATGTGGAAATTAGAGAGACACCACCTTTAGTTTTCAAGTCCTCATCAGATAAATGAGATTTAGAGATTTGGTTGAGAGTGGGACAAAACTAGCAGCTTAATGTTCAGGGATTTAGATATTTCAGGTGAAATAGAGAGGGATATAAAAGAGGTGGGGAGTTGCATTACTGATTCTGGAGTATATAACAGCTGTACTGATGGAGGCCAGGTGATTGCAGTTTCGGTGGGGCAGCATTTCAGGAACAATGGCGATAATTCAATATGTTTTACATTACTTTTGGATAAAAATAAAGGCAGTCCTCAAATGAAAGTACTAAATTGGGGAAGGGCTTACTAACATGATATGAGGCAAAAACTGGGGAATATAGACTGGGGGCAGCTGTTTGAGGGTAAATCTACATCTGGTATCTTGTAACCACTAGCTGATTGGAATTCAGGGCCAAAATGTCCCTGTGAAAATAAAGAATAGGGATGGCAAGATTCACAAACATTGGATGACAAGAGAAATTGAGAGATTATTCAAAAAGAAAAGGAGGCACAGGTTTAGGAAACTGAAGACAGGGAGAAATCTCAGAATAGAAAGATAGCAGGGAAATTTTAAACAAGGAATAGGGAAGGCTAAAAGGGGGCCATGAAATGTCCTTGGCAAACAGGATTAAGGAAAATCCCAAGGCATTTTATACATATATAAGGAGCAAGAGGCTTACTGGGGAAACAGTAGGTACACTCAAGCACAAAGGAAGCAATTTGTGCATGGAACCAGATGAAGTGGATGAGGTCCTTAAAGAACACTTTGCATTGATATTCACAAATGAGAAGAACATGGTGGATGGTGAGCTTCGGGAAGGGTTTGTGAATATTCTGGGGCACATCAATATAAAAAGGGAGGAGATTTTAAGTATTTTGAAAAGCATCAAGGTAGACAAGTTCCGAAGAGCTGATAGGATCTATCCTAGAATGCTGAGGGAGGCAGGTGAGGCAAAGCATGTGGGGCCTTGTACAAAATCTTTGTATCCTCATTAGTTGCAGGAGAGGTCCCAGGAGCCTGGAGAAGAGCCAATGTTGTTCCTTTGTTTAAGAAGGGCAACAGGGATAATTCTGGAAATCACACGTCAGTGAGCCTTACGTCAGTGGTGGAGAAATTATTGGAGAAGATTCTCAGAGATAGGACTTATGTGTATTTGGAAAAATATGGATTTATTAGCAATAGGCAACAAGATTTTGTGCAGGAGAGATTGTGTCTCACAAACAATTGAGTCTTTCTAGGAATGACAGTGATGATTGATCAAGTCAGGGCGGTAGATATTGACTGTATGGACCTTAGCTAGGCCTTTGACAGGTCCCTCATGACTGGCTAATACAAAAGGTGAAGTTATTTAGGATCTGTGGTAAGCTGATAAGACAGATACAGAGTGTGGGGCTGGATGAACACAGCAGGCCAAGCAACACCTTAGCTTTTGTGCTCCTAAGATGCTGCTTGGCCTGTTGTGTTCATCCACCCCACACTTTGTTATCTTGGATTCTCCAGCATATGCAGTTCCCATTATCTCTGAAGACAGATACAGAACTGGGTTAGTCATTAAAGAAAGACAGTCATGGTGGAATGGTGTTTTTCTGACTGGAGATCTGTGATTCCTGAATTTATAGAATCATAGAGATGTATGGTATGGAAACAGACCCTTCGACCAACTCATTCATGCCGACCAGATATTCTATATAAATCTAGTCCCATTTGCCAGTATTTGGCCCATTTCGCTCTAAACCTTTCCTATGCAGACACCCTTCCAGGTAGCTTTTAAATGACTAATTGTACCAGCCTCCACCACTTCCTCTGGCAGATCATTCCACACAAGTACCATCATCTGCATGACAATGTTGCCCCTTGGGTCCCTTTTACATCTTTCCTCTCTCACCTTAAGCCTCTGTCCTCTATTTTTGGACTCCCCCATCACAGGGAAAAGACCTTGACTTTTACCCTATCCGTGCCCATGATTATTTTATAAACCTCTCACCTCTCAGCCTCCAAAGCTCAAGGGGAAACAGCCCCAGCCTATTTAGTCTCTCCTTATTCTCATACCCTCCAACCTTGGCAACATCCTTGTAAATCCTTTCTGAACCCTTTCAAGTTTCACAACATACTTCCTATAGCAGGGAGACCAGGATTGCACAGAGTATTCCAAAAGTGACCTAACCAATGTCCTGTACAGCTGCAACATGACCTCACGCCTGTACTCAATGCACTGACCAATGAAGGCAAGCATGCCAAATGCCTTCTTCACTATCCTATCTACTTGCAACTCCACTTTCAAGGAACAATCAAACCGCACTCCAAGGCCTCTTTGTTCAGCAACACTCCAGAGGATCTTACCGTTAAGTGTATAAATCTTGTCCTGATTAACCTTTCCAAAATGCAGCACCTCATTTATCTAAATTAAACTCTATCTGATCAAGATCCTATTGTAGTCTCAGAATTTGACATTGATTCGGTCACCACTACGCCTTCAGGTTGTGCATTTCAGATCAGAACAGTAAATTGTGTAAAAGAAATGCACCTTGATTCCTTCCTAATTCTGTAGCCAATACTCAACGGCAGGAAAATGGGCGGGGAAGCATGGGAAAAGAATTATAGTCCAAAAATACTATATTCCACTTCATTCCCATCTTAATCAGAGGAAGGTTTCGATCTAAGTTGTTGGAAATGAACTGAACCCAGATTCCAGTGAGTAGACCTCTAACTCACTATGTGTCACTTTAAGCTATAAATTCTTCAAAAAGTTGTCTTCAGAGATAAATATTTGTAGTGAACATACTTACTAAATAAAAAAGTCAGATTACATATATAAAAGTTATAAGATCCAAAATTTAGAAAAAAGTAGAATTCTTAAACTTCTACCAGGCGTTACATAAACTCAAGATTAAATTAATGGCATATGGTAAGCAATAGTTTGAGTTATGCTTCAGCTCTTTTAAATCTCTGCTATGTTTATCCAGATTTGTTTGATGAGAACTTAACGGCATACGTTGGCTCTAAGCTCACCAATATCTCTAGCTTTAAATTCTCATTTTTGTTTTCAATTCTTTCCATGGTCTTACTCCACACTAACTTCAACCTTCTGAAACCTACAAACTTCTACGATGTCCAGTTCCACCAATTCTGGCCTTCCTGTAATCTCCTGTTTCCATTTGTAGCCACAGCATTTATTTGGTCATTCCAGTTCTATTTTTGGTGAATAATAACCTATAAAATGTTGATAGTAGGTGATTCAGTGACGGAAATGCCATTGAATGTCAAAGGTGATGGTTAAATTCTCTCTGCTTGGAAATGATCACTGCCAGACACTTGTATGGAGCAATTGTTACATGTGGCTTTGTCAAAGTCTGCCACTCTCATCTCACCTCTGAAATTCATTCTTGTCTCCATGTTTCAAATTTGAGATGATGACTGTAGTAGTTTTCTTTCCCTAAATGACATTAGTGAACCTGATGGGATGCCCACATTAATGGTGATTAATGGATAATTCCCAGGTTTTGCTTAAATGTTAAGTCAGCCAGGTTGACTCTGATTTGTCAGCATATTGTCCTGAGAAATGAACAAACCAAATGGTTCATAAATTTTGAATTCTGTAAAGAACGGGTCTTGTGCATCAATGTATGTAGCTTCTATTGCATCCAAACACGCCACATTGAGAACCCAAGATAATAAAATGTGAGGCTGGATGAACACAGCAGGCAAAGCAGCATCTCAGGAGCAGAAAAGCTGACGTTTCGGGCCTAGACCCTTCATCAGACCCCTCTGATGAAGGGTCTAGGCCCGAAACGTCAGCTTTTGTGCTCCTGAGATGCTGCTTTGCCTGCTGTGTTCATCCAGCCTCACATTTTATTATCTTGGAATCTCCAGCATCTGCAGTTCCCATTATCTCTGATACATTGAGAACCCATCTGAATATCTTAAACTTACGATTCTCCAGCAAATGTTATCCAAATGCAAAATCACGTCTAAGGTGGAACATTGAGTTGAAAATTTTGCAAGTAAAGGCTGGTTAGCTATGGTCAGCATCTGTACTGTTGTGAACAGTCAAATTGATACGTTGTTTAATATGATCCATAACTCTTCCGGACTTCTGGCCTATATACTTTGTATTACACAGGCACCAAAATTCAGACGCTGATAAAATATATTACTCATTTGTAGGACAGGAAAAAAGGATTCTGGGTTAAGTGCTGCACCCTGCGTGACCGACACCAACGCGTTGCTACTGCATAAGAAGCGTGTGAACGTGAGTTCTGAGGAAGGGTCACTGTACACGAAATGTTAACTCTGATTTCTCTCCACAGATGCTGCCAGACCTGCTGAGCTTTTCCAGTAATATCTGTTTCTGTAGCCACGTGAACTAGCTAGCTTCCCCTGTTGCTCAAAGCTTTTGAGATATTTTACCCTGCCAGGCTAATCATATTTCAGGACCAAGTGTGTAACCTTAAATATTTTCATCAGTTTGTGTAAACACACAGCAAGAAATGGTCAGATTAAAGTAATTATTATTCCACACGATGACTTCCAGACCTTAGTTTCTAATCAATTTCCAAGAAGCGGTGTTTGTATTGATAACTTTGTGAGACAAAATTATGAAAATCTAGACTAAGACATCGAGCTGTTGAATTCACCAAACCACATAAACGGTCACTTCGCTTTTTGTCAAGCTCAGCCCCGCGTCTGCTTGTGCAGCTCGAACGGCAGAAAATGCGTTTCTAAAGTCTCAAGAACAAATTGACCGGCATGCAACCCGTAGCCGTGTGGTATTATGGCTGCTGTAGTTCGGATCGAGTCAGTTTCTGTAGAGATTTACGTTAAATGGACTACATGTCCCACTATACTGTCGCGTCGCTCACGGACATGCGCATTGGTGCCCCTATGGTCGCTATATAAATCTGCTGCCAGGGGCTCGTCCTTGTCCAGTTCGCTGTTCGCCATGTTGGGAGCTGTTGGACGGTGCAGCCTGGGCGTGGTGCAGGCGCTCCGGCCCGTGGTCAGCCCCATATCACCGGTAGCGGGTGTACCCGGTGCGCTTTATTCACGTAGGTATCCTGGATTTCGGTGCTCTGCCTCTCCCGTTTGTCGCTGGCGCCGAGTTACTGAACATACGGTTAGAGGCCTGGAGCTTTCCTCAATGCACAGTTTCTCCGCCCCGACCTGCACCCGTGTTTCCTCACTCTGCGAACCTGCCATACGAACTTGGTATGTGAGTCGAGGTCGGTGATGGCAGTGGCAGCCGATGTTGTTTTTGATTTTTCTTTCTTTCGTCCTGTGGGCTGAAGCCTGGGGCCTAACGGCCTGGAATTGCTGCTTTCTCCTGTGCCCTTCCTTGCACTTCCTCCCCCCCCCCCAATTTGAAGTTTTGGCGGGTGGGCAGGCACCTAACTTGTACGTAGTCGTGGGTTGGTTTTATAGTCTATTGACTAGGTCCTGTCCGCTTGCATTTCTTTTCCAACGTGGATGCCCTTCAGCTTCACCTCTTTTTCACCTTGAAAGTTGATGGCAGCCCTGAACCGCCTTAGGGCAAGGTTTTGCAGACTGCAGGTTAAATATTTGCAGTGTTGTCCATTACCTTGCCCCTGCTACGAGTGGCAGATTGAATGTTTGAAAAATAAAGTACCATTGTTGGTCAATATCAGTGCCATGTTGCACTGTATATGTCGACTTTTTATATTGGGGCTGTGAAGATTGTAAGCTAAAATGGAACCTAGTGATTTGAGTACTGGGTGTACAGTATTTCCATAGCTATCTTAAGTTGGTGTGGTGTGTATATAAAAAAAATTCTTAAAATCTATGAAAATCTTAGTGATGCTGTGTGGCAAAGGTAAGAGGCAGTCTGGCTAACTTTGGCTGGAAGCCATGTATTAATTCTAACCAATATCATCAGGACAACAGCAGTGAGTTAGGCTGCTGTTAGGTGCTGGGTAAGCAATTAAGTGACAGTGCCATTAATTTGATAACTTAAATGCAGAATAGAATGAATGTAGCTTCCATCTGATATAAAGTCATTTTTAAAAGTCTAACACCTAGAAGCTGTCTGTGTTTACCTTGTTAGAATTCCAATTTGGTGAAAGGGGTAATTTTTTAATACCAGTAACCAGTGGTGGGAAACTAACTTCATTACTCTTTTTAGTCCTGAAAAGAGACCAGTCATCCCTTAACTTCTGTATGTACCATGGAATAAAAACCTTATTAAAGTAGTTCTAAAGTCTGTGCTAGGATCTTCTTTACAACTTTTAAATCTATGCTTGCCTCAGCCAAATCAAAGGCATGGTTGCTAAACTTGCAGATGACACCAGGATAGACAGGAAGCTGTCATGACTACATAGTTGTAGATGGTTATATGGATTGAGTTAGTGGACAAAAAAATGGCTGGGTATAATGTGGGGAAATATGAAGTTCGCTGGTAGGAAAAATAAAAAATCACTTTAATCGAATGTCTGCAGAATTGAGATGCAAAGAGACTTGCATGTTCAGCTGCCCAGTCACAATATTGATTACAGGATGTTCCTACATAACAGGGTCTTATCCTTTTTACAAGATGAACTGAATGTCAATAAGATGTTCATGAAATGTTAGTGGAGAACATATCTTGAACACTGAAGATATGGTCTTATTTAATGAAGATGTAAACGTATTGGAGGCAATTCAAAGAAGTTTACTAGATTGCTAACTGAAATGTGGATTGAGATTGGGTTGGACCACCTAGGAGGGTTGGCTAGTAATGTGCTAAGACCATTGTGTTCACTTTCTGTTTTGGCTGAAGTTACCATGAAGCTCCGAACTTCTGGGTGTGCCTCAGTTTAAACTACCAGTCATCTGAGCAGCCCAGTGATTACTTGACTTTCATTGAATCTGGAATTCCATTCGGCAATATTTCAATCAATTTCATGTAGGCTTGATCAAACCATGGAGAAAGAATGCAGTGAGGGGAAAAACAAGACACTGACTAGTTCATCTGTTAATGAATTAATTGGAATTAGAAATCAAGATATTAAAGCACATTATAAATTGATGATTAACAATTCAACATAGATTTTGTGTGGTTTTTTGACTATTGACTGCCCTGCAGTTTTGGACTTCCAGGTTGTTGAGTGGAGCTAAATCTTTGTTAACATTTCAGTGAATCTTGTCCTAATTCCTAGTGGTTGAATCTTGTAGGACAAAAATAATTCTGGTCTTCTGAAATTTTACTGTATTACATAGTGCTGTGGAAGGTACTACATCTAGTACAGTGGACCTAGGCCCCATTGATCATATGGGAGTTGCCTGAATTTGTGATTAAGGCAGATTTAATAGGGCAAGGTGGAGGGAATCTTTCATGATGGTATATGCAATCTCCAACTTTTTGTAATGAATATTAATTTCTGCATAAAATGCTATTAAACTTGTGTTCAGATTTCTTGATTCAGAAATCAAGAAGTTAGGATTAACCTTTTCATATCCCATGATAGTTTACTTCTATAATGTTGCTACCCATTATGGCTGGAATAGATGGTGGAAGTATTTCAACTTTAACATGAATATTAATTTCTCACGTAGGACGGAACTATGTTGCTCAAGCAAATCCCTCTGCCAAGGGAGCTGCAGCGAAAGGTCGAATTGTTGCAGTCATTGGTGCTGTTGTGGATGTCCAGTTTGATGAAGGGCTTCCTCCAATCCTGAATGCTCTAGATGTGACAGGCCGTGAGAGTAGGCTTGTGTTGGAAGTTGCCCAGCATCTTGGTAAGAGCAGTTTGAATTAACATGTAAAAGTACAGTTGAAAAATCAATGAAGAGACACTAAGACTTTCGTTCTACTGAAATGTCTGTAGACAAATAACAATCTGAGAAATGCTAAGTATTAGAAGTGTAAACTTTTCTACTTACAAGACTAACTGAAACCTTCACCTGTATAGGTGAAAACACTGTACGTACAATTGCTATGGATGGTACTGAAGGGTTGGTACGTGGGCAGGAAGTACTGGACACAGGTGCTCCTATCAGGATTCCAGTTGGGCCAGAAACTCTTGGCAGAATCATGAATGTCATTGGTGCACCCATTGATGAGAGGGGACCAATCACCACCAAACAGTAAGTGTAATTCTATTTGTAATATAAAGTTTTTGCTTCAGGCAGGTCTATGTTGCAGCTTCAATGTGAACTTTTTAGATAGAGGACCAAACATTTGGGTATTGTTTTCCCAATACCTTTTCACAGCATAGAATGCCCATAGTGTGGAAACAGGTGATTCAGCCCAAGTCCACATGGACCCTCGAAGAGCATCCCTACTACACCCATCTCTCTACTGTACCCTTGCTTTTTCCGTTGGCTAGGGCACTTCTGGACACCAGGCAATTCAGCATGGCCAGTCCACCTAGCTTTGACATCTTTGGTTTGTTGGAGGCAACCCAAGCACCTGGTGGAGAAAAGTATTCTCTGAATAATAAATCAGAATATTCACTGTTTGTTCTATAACTGAACTAATATGGACAGTTTACTTTCTGTCTTTGAATGATTGCAAGTAGCAGTGGAATTGTCTTAATCCTATCTACCCAACCTGATTTAACATCTGATCATAGCATGCAGTTTCAAATTGAATCAGTGTTTCTCCCAGTGTGTTGGTTTTATTAATTAGGTTAATATTTCACTGAATCTGATCTTTCATTGAGAATTTTGGTTATAACTCTGAGAATAGAGTACAAGAGCTTTGCATTCAGTGTCAAGTTAACACTTGAGTTCTGGAAGTATCAGTTTGTCACTATACACCTTGTTTCCAGTCTTTCAGACTACTGAAAACTGACGCATTATCAGAAGTACAATGTGGTTGATACACGCAACTGTTCTATCACCAGCAATTATAGTTGGATGATGTGGAGAAAATTGCAAGAGAACCTGGTATAAGAGATGTAGCTCAAGATGACATGTTTTTGTTCTTCATAACTAAATTGCCTTGGATCATGAGTTTAGTTTCTAGTGTGCATTGTACTGTTTAATTCTGTTGATTTCAGTGCATTGGGAATTAATTCACTCTGTGCTGGGCTTTCTCAGGGACTGTTCACCTTTTTGTCTGAACAAGTGGTTTCAAATTTTTGGATGACTTTGAATGTTTTGACAGTGCTGAGCAAATGTGTGGGAAGACTACATGGGAGAAAATGAATCTACCTAACTGGTTGGAGTGCAGTCTTTATGGTGATTGCAATTTGTACAATTGCAACATGATGATGAGCAACTTGAACCTCCAACCTGTAAAGAACTCATCAGTTTGAATGTATTGTTTTTGTCTAATTTCTAGTAAGTCCTCACCAATAGCCATACTCTGAACTGAAATATAGATTGGGGTGACAAGTGGTCTGTCCAAGAAACTTGCAATTTAATAAAAATTGAATTGGTCAGGCAAGTGCAGAATACTTCAGATGAAACTGTCATCTGGTGATCCTATTTGAGATGTATATTTGCATATGTTTGTGGGTTTCACTTGCACCAGGTATGCTGCAATTCATGCTGAAGCTCCTGAATTTGTGGAAATGAGTGTTGAGCAAGAGATCTTGGTGACTGGCATCAAAGTTGTAGATCTACTGGCCCCTTATGCCAAGGGTGGCAAAATTGGTAAGTAACTGAAAATAAACTTGAGCTGGCCTATATTAAATGCTTGTGTATGTATTAGTACACTTAAGAAACATTTTCATCCTTGGCCTTCAGTACAATTTTAGAGTGCAGCATGAAGACTTGAGTATATTAAATCTGCATCAGAGGCAAGTGCATGGTGTAAGATTACTGTCTGGATGAAAGATTATTATAAATGTCTTGCCCTGGCTGAATTGAAGCTATGGTTTACTTGAACTTTTGCAACTTATCATAGTGGCAAGTGCAGCTAAAGGGTATTAATCTAAAGGGTACACTTGTGAATTGTTAACCAGATTTCAGTTATTTCATTTGCAATTTAAAAATGAGCAACTCTGACCAAGGCTGATTTTACTACGACTTGTCATAGTCAGGTCTACAAGAAAAGGTCCTGTGGCCTGTTTGTCTGCCCAAACAACAATCTAATCTTGAACTTGGCAAGGGACACAAGGCTATTGCCATCCCAGTGTATATCAATATACTGAAATGTTAAGTGTTTCTGCCTCTAACATATTATTACAAGTGGAGTTCCAGATTCCCAACATCTGGGTGAAATAAAAACCCTCATCCTCAAACCTTCTGCCCCTTTAAATTTGTGCTCCCACTCATTGATTCATTAACCAAAGAAAAGGTTCTTCATGTTTACCCTTAGTCCCTCATTTTATACTTCTCAATCTCCTTCAGTCTGCTGAGGAAAAACCACTGACCAAATGAGCTAAAGATTACTGTTAATCTGTTTAGGTCTCTTTGGTGGTGCTGGTGTTGGTAAGACTGTACTTATCATGGAACTTATCAACAATGTTGCCAAGGCCCATGGTGGCTACTCTGTATTTGCTGGAGTAGGTGAGCGTACTCGTGAAGGTAATGATTTGTACCATGAAATGATTGAATCTGGTGTCATCAACCTGAAAGATGCAACCTCTAAGGTAAGTGTTAAATATTACTTGTTTTTTCTGTTTACATTTGAAAGTGTACACAAAGGTATATAACCACTAAGCTTGCCATGGAGTTCAGGTTTCCAGTCATAGCTTATTCTGATGTTAATGGTTGATTCTGCAATTATTGAAGATAAACAATTTGAGCAGGTAATAAAGTATGGAGGATCCTGAGCTTTGAGGGTATGGGATACAAAAGCAATGAAGTTAAAATCTTTTTAGACTAGTTCAGTGTCAATCAGTTGTTACACCCAGTTCTGCATATTGTATCTGAAGATGCATGAGACAATGCAGTGGATGAGGAGAAATTCTCTTGTAAAATGACAGGGAACTAGAGGGAGAGATTGAAGATGATTGACAGAATGAAAACTCTTCAAGTTG
Organism: Stegostoma tigrinum; assembly: GCF_030684315.1. Lineage (NCBI taxonomy): Eukaryota > Metazoa > Chordata > Chondrichthyes > Orectolobiformes > Stegostomatidae > Stegostoma > Stegostoma tigrinum. The sequence goes on along the minus strand of NC_081360.1, from coordinate 65,369,894 downwards.
TTGTGATCTGGAATGCATTGCCTTATGTTTAATTGTCGCAAGGGTAAGAATTTGTGGGGGCAGTTGAACTAGGTCAGCTTCTTTCATAAATCTGTGACTGACAATGGCTTGAATGGATTGTTCATAAATCAAAACTTTTAGGATATGCACTGTACCAAATGTGGAACTGACTTGTGTGGAATAAAAACTGAACAATGGATGCTGTAATATCAAAACAGTGCCAAATTTAAGGTTTTGGAGTAGATTTGTAGCTCAGGTTGTGGATGTTGAGGTTGATTGGCTTGCTAAGCTGGTTTGTCCTGCAGACACTTTGTTGCTGTGCTTGGTAATGTCCTCAGTGCAGCTTCAAGTGTCAGTATGTTTCCCACCTGGCTTTTAAACTCTGGGATCTGTTGTGATGGGTTGCCTCACTTCAAGGCTTCCTCTGTAGTGGAATGTATATAGGGTCGAGTTCAACATGTTGAAGTGCCATGCTTCCCAGGAATTCTTGTGCTTGTCTCTGCCTAGTCTGTCCCAGGATCTTTGGTGTTGTCCCATTCAAAGCTGGGGTTCTCCTTGGCCATGTGGATTGAGATGAGCAAGTTTGATCATGCCTTTTTGTAGCCAGTTGGTGTTTGTGTACTCTTGTTAGCTTCCTTCCTGTTTGTCTGTAATGTTTCTTGCAGCCTCTGCAGGAGATCTTATAGATGACATTGGTCCTGTCCATGGTGGGGAGTGGGTCTTTGTTTTGAGTGATTTTTGCCATAGGGTTGATGTGGGTTTGTGTACCACTCTGATGTCCAGAAGTCTTTGAATTCTTGTGATTTTTCTGCTGTTACTGATGTAGGGTAGTGAGAGTTTCTGGGTGTAGGATCTTTCTGATGCTGTTCCTGCAGGTGGCATCTGACCCAGTTCTTTGGGTGTTGTTATCCTTGAACACTTAGAGGTATTCTTCCTCCTCTGTGTAGTTCCATGTTGCCGTCTTTAAATAGTGTTTGCATGCAGCTTTGTTTGTGCGCTGGGATGCTTGCTGTTGAAGTTCAGTACCTGGTCTGTGGCTTTTCAGTATACTTTCATTTTCAATTCCATTTGGTTTTGTGCTCTACCATCCTGTCCAGGAATGGGAGTTTTGTTCTTCTCTCAGTTTTATTCCAACTGTGGGGGGGGGGGGGTTGCGTTTGTGTTTCTCATTTGGTCCATTCAGCAATGACAAAGATGTCGTCTATGTAGCATATCAATACTTTAGGTTGGATTTGCAGAAGAGCAGTCCTTTCCCGTCTTTGCATCACTGCTTCTGCTAAGAGTCAAAAGATCGGACACCCATGGGATCACCTGTTGATTTGCTTGTATGTTTTTAATATTAAATTTAATAATAAAATTCACCAGAAGTGAAGAACAAACCACTCCCATTCCTGGACAACATGGTAGAGTGCAATACAAATGGGGAACTGCAAATGAAAGTACACTGAAAAGCCACATAGACCAGGTATTGAATTCCAATAGTAACCTTCCTGGCACAAACTAAGCTGTGTGCAAACACCCTTTTAAAAGGGCAACAACACAGCAGCAACATGGAATGATGCCAAGAGGAGGAAGAATACTTCTTCCAAGTGTTCAAGGATAATGGATATCCAAAGAACTGGGTCAGGAGATGCCTACAAGAATTTCAGAGATCTTGCACACCCCACGCTGCTCTCCTCTCCCTGCTGCGCCCCCCCCCCCCAAAAAAAACAGGAACATGTCAGAACTCACCAAGATTTCTATAACCACTGGGCATCAGTGGCATACAAACCCACATCAAACCTACAACAATTGCTCACTTGAACTGAAGACACCCCACCATGGACAGGACCAATATCATCTACAAAGTCCCCTGCAGAGACTGAGGAAACACTACATTGGACAAACAGGAAGGAAACTAACAAGAGTATGTGAACACCAACTGGCTACAAAATGACACCACCAGTACTCATCTCAGTCCACACAGACAAGGATCCCCATGACTTTGGGACAACACCAAGATCCTGGGACAGGCTAGGCAGAGATGAGCATGAGAATTCCTGGAAGTATGGCACTCTGAAGCAGGCTATTAACAAATATGTTGAACTCAACCCCATATGCATTCCACTACAGAGGAAACCCTGAAGTGAGGCAATCCATTGCAGTGGACCCCACACTTTAAAAGTCAGGTGGGAAAGCACACCAGTGCTTCATCAGTGGCTGCACTGAGGATGTTACCAAGCACTAACAAAACATGTGTGGAACAACAAACCAGCTCAGTGAGCCAACCAACATCACCACTGTACCAAACTGCTGGAAAAGCTCAGCAGGCCTGGCAGCATTTTGAGAGAAGTCTTAACACTTCAAGTGATCCTGCTCAGAACCTCTGCTCTAAAGAGTCACTGGACCTGAAACATTAACTCTTATTTATTGCAGCACATACTGCCAGACCTGAGCTTTTACAGTTAACTGAGTTGAATAGTTTGAAGGTGAGCTGAGTAGTAGAAAGGAATAGGATTTAATATTGTGGCAAAAGCATTGACCTATTTAATTAGCTTATCTTAAATGTCTGTCTATATCTTGTAGTTGATTCTTAGATGCGTTGCTGTAGATGTAAAGTAATTCTGTCCTGACTTGATTTCAATCTTTCCACAGGTAGCATTGGTATATGGTCAGATGAATGAGCCACCTGGTGCCCGTGCTAGAGTGGCATTGACTGGATTAACTGTTGCTGAATATTTCCGTGATCAAGAAGGCCAAGATGTGCTGCTTTTCATTGACAACATTTTTAGGTTCACACAGGCTGGTTCAGAGGTAAATGTTTTGAGGCATGCTTCTTCAGTGCAGTACCAACTTTTGAAACTTGTAACATTCTAGGTGGCTTTTCAATTTCTCCATTTTAGGTATCTGCTTTGCTTGGGCGTATTCCTTCTGCAGTCGGTTATCAACCAACTCTGGCCACTGACATGGGTACAATGCAAGAGCGAATCACCACCACCAAAAAAGGATCAATTACATCTGTGCAAGTAAGGTGGCCATCAACTAAAGTGGCCCAGTTATAGTAAAAGCAATTCTCCTGAATGTGTGTAAATTTTTGTACTGCTTATGCTTTGTACTAAGGCACTTCTTTTGTTTCAGGCTATTTATGTGCCAGCTGATGATTTAACTGACCCTGCACCTGCAACAACCTTTGCCCATTTGGATGCTACAACTGTATTGTCACGTGCAATTGCTGAATTGGGTATATATCCAGCAGTAGATCCACTAGATTCTACTTCCCGTATAATGGACCCCAACATTGTAGGGCAGGAGCACTATGAAGTTGCCCGTGGTGTACAGAAGATCCTACAGGTTTGTATGATTTTGTTTTTTCCTTTTTAAGAATCAAGATTAAAGCTTCACTGGTATGACATGTTTTGATTAATAGCTATAGCAAAATAACTAAGATCTCCTACTTGAAAGGTGAATCTCAAATGTGTGTAGTCAGTTTTAATTGTTTAGAATTTTTTAGAATTCTAAACATGTACAAAAATCTAGTTATGACGAAGGGTTTTAAAGTGGCATTATCCAAAGGTGGATGTCCTTTGAAGGCAGAACCAAATCAGTGGGTTAAGTTTTTTTTGTAATGAGTCAGGGTATTTATTTCAATATGGCTTGAGGGTTTTGTAATGGATACAAACGTATGCCTCTGTGGGGCTTTTGAACAAATGGTGTACAGAATAGCTGAGATATGGCTTTCCTTGACCTTATTTCCATTTTGCAGTTGAAAAAAAAACTTCAACTGTATAGCTAACATCTGACCTGAAATCTTCCCTTTTCCTCAAGTTTCTATCTAGTAAATATTCTATAAAGTATTGATTCATTAGCAACCTGGGAAGTTGTTGTTAGCTTTCATCTCAATTATTTATTGACTGGTTGAACACTACATTTTAAACTTAACATGAGTAATGGGCATCTTCCATTCTTTAGTTTTTTTTCTATCATTTAGAGAAAACAAAAACCTGTCTTTAACATCTAGTTTAAACATCTAGGTAAAAGCATTGGGACACAGTGGAATAATTCTTTCTTCGTTTCTACCACCCCCATTAGGATTATAAGTCTTTGCAGGATATCATTGCCATTCTGGGTATGGATGAACTATCAGAAGAAGACCGGCTGACAGTGGCTCGTGCTCGTAAGATCCAGCGATTCCTATCCCAGCCTTTCCAAGTTGCTGAAGTGTTCACTGGTCATCTTGGAAAGTTGGTGCCTCTCAAGGAGACAATCAAAGGTTTTCAAATGATCCTTCAAGGTAAGTTATTTGTAGCTTTCCTGCTAATCTATACTTAGTGCTTTCAGGTTGTTGTAGTTGAAGACTCTGCAAAATACAAAATAGAAATTCTGCTTTCCTCACTTATTGGCTCTTTTAAAACAGGTGAATATGACCACTTGCCTGAGCAGTCCTTCTACATGGTTGGTCCTATTGAAGAAGCGGTTGCCAAGGCCCAGAAGTTGGCTGAAGAGCACTCTTAACATTTGAACAGAAATGGCTGGTTGTATTGTAGCTTGTATGCATTATCTTTTAGATGTATTGACATCTTGACAAAGATTACAATGTTATTTAATGTTTCTACATCAAAAGATGAGAATAAAAGTTGTCTGACCACAATACCAAATCTGTCTTGATGAAGTGGCCAATATGTAATCTTAAGTTTGTAACTGCACCACATGCAAGAAACTTGACAGTGACAGATGCTAATTCCATTAATGTTTGCAAGCCTGTATTAAAAATTTATGGGTTGTGGCCTGAACCACGTAGGGTCTGTTGTTGATGACATTAAAGCTCATATTAATGATTTGAGGCTTAAAATCCAATAAATCAACCAGGTTTTTAAAGCACCTCAAGTTCAGTAAAGAACTGGGGAGCTTGAGGCCTAGGCTACTGCAGGCACTGAAGCAGTATAACAATTAAGGTCAAATGTAAATTGAACAGATGTCAAAGGGTGAAGTTTTAAATGTGGAGATTTAAAAATTGGCAAACATGTAATGAGTGAACAGAACTGGCTGTGAATTACAGATAAAGCAACTTCCAGTTTAAGGGTAACTATTTAAATTATCTATCTTCCACTAGAGGTGGAATATGTCCATACTTGAAGCATTTAAAATATAGTTGACTGGTTTTGAATTGGAATATCTTAAACAGTGATGCCTCTTGTGGCATTGAGTGAACTGCAAACTTGCACAGAAATGCAAACCCTTTGGAATAAATGTATTGAAGTCTTCAGAAGCAGTGATCGTGAATAATTAACTAAATGTTAGTGATTTTTTTAAATATACTCCTCTGCACACAACTTTACTTTTGACTAAGATTTTAGAATTGACTTAGACTGCATCTTTAGACTGGAAGGAAACACATGCATGTGTGGCAAGAAGATGCAAACTCCAGTCACCCAAGGCTGGATTCAAACTTTGGTCCCTAATGCTGGAAGGAAACTGCACTAACTACTGAGCCACCCTGACTTGCTTGAGCTGTGTTTTAACCTTGATTTGTGAATCCAACAAGTTTTTAAGATTTTAAAACCACTTCAACAGAACATGTTGAGACACTACTGGTGCAGGGGCAGGGACACTAATGTAGCATTAACCCAAAAACCCATTGTATTGTGAGTCCTAGTCACTTGGGTGTGTCAGATCATCACAGAAGTCGATGAATCAAATAAACCACTACATTGACAAAGATATACTGATACCAGTTTTAACCTGCTTGCTCATATCAGAACATATTCTTACAGCCTCAAATGTACCAAATGCCAACATTCTGGTAAATGTTGGCATCTTCAAACCAATCCTGGAAATGACTCCCAATACCAGGAAAAATCACAGGTGTGATGGCAAAGTGGCATATAGTTGGATGGAATTAGGCCTGCATGTCCTAAATGTTTATTTGGACCCCTTTGACGACTTCTTTGGGCAGGCAACATGTTTGACATGCTGTTATGAAACAATGTGGGAGACAACTACTTGTGGCTCATGGCAAATGTCATGTGATAATACATTTAATTCAATGGTATTGCTAGTGATGCTGAATAAACAATTATTCCTTCCAAGAGACCTGTGACCAGTCTATAATAACTAATACCCTTCCTCATTTCAGGATGCTGAAGGATGATACTTAAGTTTTAAGAATGTACAGACTTTATTCTTTCACAGTTTCAATCTCCTCAGACCAGGTGCTTTACCACTACTCTTTATGACCTTCATTGGGCCAGATAGTACTAATTATTCAAGTATCAAGCATTTGACTATGCTGATATGTATTTTTGGATGAAATAAGACTACACCCAATTGGAAGTGATACTTAATATGGGATTCAGAAGTTTTGTAGATAAGTTTTTAATCCAGGTAGAATGATAAGCCACACTATTAGCTCATTGCACAATTTTTTTTTCCACAGCACTTAGCTGAATCATGCATCTGCTTGAATATGGATAGGTGTTATGGCAATACAGATTCTTAATTTAGAAATTACTCTCTTGGCAAAAAGCAACAACTTCCTAGTCCCACCTTGTGGCAGAGATCCTCCTAGAACTGTAAACTATATTTGTGCCTATTACAAATGTGTGACCATGATTGGAGACCATTTCTATCCACCTCAAACTTTTAGCCTAATATACTTCAGGACTGTTGTGAAGAAAGGTCACCTGAACCCAAAACATTAAGTCTGATTTCTCTCCACAGATGCTGCCAAACCCATGTAGACTTGCCAGCAAATAACTGGTGTTTTCATTTTGGTACTATTCCACTATTGACAAAAGTATCTTGGGTAGGGAACACTTCAGTTCACAAAATTGTTGTGGGCATGTTTTATTTTCCATCTTTTACTTTAGCTGCTGGACAGAACCGCAGTTCTGGTAGTGGCATAACTTGTTTAACAAACTCCACTTTTCTGGAACACTGCATGCTAAAGTAAGATTTGACTACTAGAAACCTACTAGTTATGACTTTATTACCAGGCTGTTGATTGTGAAACATCATTTGTGACAAAAGTTCAATTATGTATTTTCCACCAGATGTGACTGCAGAGGTTGATTTGTTCCACTCAAGGAACACCATTCCCACCTTAACTGACAAGGGAATATAGAGAGATTCTAACGCAACTGAAGTATTCCAGGTTTTACATTGTACAGTATCTACCTACTTTAAGCACTAACAAAGTTTTTTGATTTCTGTTTTGAAGGTTATTTTGGTGCCTATTTTCCTCTTCTCACTTCCAGTCTGTTGCCCTGAATTTCTGAATTGCTTCAAAATGTGTTGAGTAATGCTTGCACCTGCATTAGGTGTTGGGCTTTTTTTGCTATGAAGTTGTTCTCGGGCCTCTTGCATATTGCCACCTCTGGCAACCAGATTGCAAATTCTCAAGCACGTGATAAATTGAAAAGGAAGACTTTTTGCTAGTAGGTCAAAAGGCCTTGATGTTATTGGTTCTGGCTGTAAAATAGTTTGCAGTGATGTAAATTTGAGTTCTGAAAATGTTATGCCTTGCTGTGTGAAAGGTCAAGACTTTGAAATTCATTTGAGATGGTGTGGTAAAATGGACAGCTAACCATTCTATACAGTGCCTGAGATTTAGTTCCATTGCCATCAGTGGAATTAAATAAGCTTTTTACACTTGCATACTGGTTAATAAGAGGTCATTATAACTAAAATGAAATATTCTGGCTGTAGTAGATCTATTGAATATAGGTGTTTATTGTAGATAGTAATGTGGAGGGGGAAAATCCATTGGAGTCTAAAATGATAAGCAGGATGCAGTATTTTATGTAGCTAAGACAGCAGGTGAACTTGTAAAAACCTGCCTGTATTAGGTTTTTTCCATGCAATTAATTAGTCAAACTACAGGTGCATGGGATAAATTCTTTCCTGACCTTTTTAAAGAACATAATTTAAAACAAACAACAATGTGAATACTTGATTTCAAAGTGGTTTTTTTTTTGCAATAAAAATGTGCACACTTTCTCATTCAAATTACAGCTTATCTTCCAATTGAAAATTCTTTAGCCTGAGACTTGCTGAATTTGGAACATTATTTTTCATTTTCAATTGCTCTATGAATAGTTTTCTGCAGTGCCCAAGCAGGGGCAACTACTAGTTTCAGCACAAAAATAGGACAGACTGGGTCTGAAGACCCCAAAGCTGCATTTTACCTGTTGTGTAGTATTTGCAAGGAGGAAATAAACGTTCAAAACTAGGTCACTATAACCATTTGTACACAGAACAATTTTAGTCAACTTTACTGCAAAATGCAAAGTAAGATACAAATGTAGAAACTTTGGCATCAGTCAATCAGGTGACGTATTTTTTCATTCACTTCCTTTTCTCTAGTTAGCAGGTCATTGCTGTGCTTTTTGAAAGCTTCAAATTCCTATTAAAAGAAGTTTTAGTAAATACTTTTTTTGAGAAATTAGTGCTATTTGTATTTAGATTACAATAAAATCATGTGATTTGCAGTATGTAATTGTAGATTGGAAATATTTCCAACGTTTTTATATTGCTTAAATTACCAACATTCCAGAATTTGTGGAGTGACAAGGTGCAGGATTTTCACCTAACTAAAACCCTGTTCTTGCAGTGTTTTTTTAATGTTACACAGCATTTAGATTTTTTTTTAAAACAAACCAGAATGTGGATATTGTATTGTGCAGTTTGCTTTTAGGCTTGATATAAACCTCTAGATTAAACATCTGTTAGATAGGGTTAATAGTAGGTGGCTTCCCCCCTAGCCTGGGGGATTTCAAGACTATGGGGCATATTTTTTAAAGGTGCAAGGAGAGAATATTCTCTTTCTTTTGAAAAGACATGAGGGGCTGTTTTTTCACAGGGTGGATAACCTTAGAAATGAGGATCATCTAAGATATGAGTAGGAAACTTTGAGGGATACAGGCCAAAAGCATGTGTGTGTATATAGGAGTAATTTAGATTGGATTCCTTAACATATGGAAACAGGCCCTTCGGCCCAACTGGACCAAACAGTGTGTTTCTGTGCTTATGACCGTGGTTTACATTTAGTAAAATATCTAGGGGATGAGTCAGGACTACCCTACAAATCTCTTGCAGAAGGCTTTACTACATAAGCACACAAGGAATAGCTGAATGGATAGAATGTTATAAGAGCTGTTCAGGGAGGTTTTTACTTCAAGTGATTGAGGAGTTTGGTGAAGAATGGAGAGGGAGGTGCTGTTCTTGCTAGCTCAATCTCCAGTGTTTGACTGTGTGTAGTACTGCTCCTATTAGAAATGGAGCAGAATCTTATTTCAGGTCTGAGTGATGTGGGCCTTAGCAAGATGTGTGGCAGAATTGGGTGACAAGTAGGGTGAGGCTCATCTTAATATTGAGATCATCTTGTTTCATATTTTTAAATGCTTTTTCACAAGCACTGTGGCAAGATTTGACCTAGGCAGAGGCAAAATCCTAATGAAGATTTTAACTTGCTTAAAATCTTGCTTAACTTGCTTAACTTAATCAAAAAGGTGTTAGTCTCCCTCATTTAACTTGCTCATAAGCTAGACCTCAAGGAAAGCAGAGCAAGCAGTTTGCAACGCAGGGCAGTCCTGTTCCAACTGTCTGTGTTGAAAACCAGGAACCACCCGGCTATTGGAATTAACTAACTCCGTGCTTTCTATCGTGCACTCCTGCTTCTCCTATCTGAACCACTTATTGGATGTTTCTGCACTGGCAGATAAAATTTGTAATGCTGCAGCAATTTACACTCTTCAGGGAGACATTACAGGAAGTGAAAGTGGGTGGCACCACTTATTTTAAATTTTGTACTAGTGCAGTGTCTTGACTAAGTCACTAGGCAGTGCAGAAGGCATGCAACTTAGTGATGTAAGGGGTTGGGGTGCAGCAACTGGGTAAGATTTTGCAGGCAGTACTTTGTAGAGCACAATCCTTGGTATAAGAGTGAGTGCAAATATTGGAGACAAGATGGTGGCACTTACCCTGGTGGATCAGAGAAGGAAATTTGGTTTTTTTTTCTTCCCCTTTCAGAGCTATACATTCCTCAGGATGACTGAGTGTTTTAACCTAGCTGGGAAACTCAGACCAGCTGCTTTGGTCTGTGGTCACAACCTCCACTACAATTCTGGGGGAGGAGGAAATCTATTGGCACTGTTCAATCAGTAGGACCTCCAGGACAATGTATACAAAAAAGCACACCACATCCATCGTGGTCAATTATTGCCCCTCAATCTACCCTTGATCATTGGCAAAGTGATTTAGAACAAGTAGTCAACAGTGCTATGAAGCAGTGCTCAGCAAGAACCTGCTCAATTATGCTCAGTATGGATTCTACCAGAACCACTCTGTTTCTGACATTGTTTGAATCTTGTATTCTTGTTGGGATAAGAACTGAATTCTAAAGGTGAGTTGTGTGTCTTTTGACTGCATTTGATTGTTGACATCAAGAAGCCCTGACACAATGAGTCAATGGGAACAGGCAGAAAACTCTGTTGCCTTTTGAGTCAAACCTAACACAAAGGAAGATGGTTGTAGCTATAGAAAATTAGTCATCTCAGCTCATGAACATCTTTCTAGAAGCTCTTCAGGGTAGTGTCCTTGGCCCAAACATCTTTGGCTGCGTCACTAATAATCTAAATTCCACCCTTACTTCAGAAGTGGGAATGTTTCTGATGATTGTACAAATGTTCAGTGACATTCATGTCAAGGTAAGTGCCAGGCAATGACCATCTCTAACAGAATCTGACCATTGCTCCTTGGCATATGTTTACGTTACCTTTGCTGACTATCCCAATGTCAACATTCTGCACTGGTCAGAGTTGTACAGTATGGAAACAGACTCATTGGTCCAACTCGTCCATGCTGACCACATATTCTATGTTAATCTAGTTGCGTTTGGCCTGTGTCCCTCTAACCGTTTCCTGTTCATCTATCCATCTTGATACCTTTTTAAATATTGTAATTACACCCGCCTCTACCTCTTCCTTTGGCAGCTCATTCGTACATGCACCACTCTTTGGGGAAAAACTTGTCTCTTGGATCCCTTTTCAAATCTTCCTTCTCACCTTTAATCATGGCTATCTAGTTTTAGACTCCTACCCTGGGGAAAAGTCCTTTACTAATCACTTTATCCAAGTAGCCATACAAACACTTTTCCTTCAACAGCAGTTCAAAAGTTAGAGATCCTATAAAGTAACTGACCGAGACTCAACAAAACTTGTCCCTCAAGGCACAAGTCAAAAAGAATCACCCTCACCCCAACTAGTCTGGATGAGTACAGGTCCAGTTGTAAGCAACTTCGACGTCATTCAGGACAAAGCAGTCTGGTTGACTGGCAGCACATCCACATACATCTACACCCTCACCACCAAGTCGTCGTTGTAGTCGTAGTAGTAGTAGTAGTAGTAGTAGTAGTAGTGGTGGTGGTGTGAGCCATCTACAAGTTGCACTACGGAATTTCACCAAGAATCTTCAGACAGTACCTTCCAAACCCCCAGACACTTTCCTCCAGAAGGACGAAGGCAGCGGATTCATGGGGACGTCAACACTTGCAAAATGCATTCCAAACCAGAAAACAGATTGCTCTTCCTTCAGTTTAGTTGAGTCAAAATCCTGGAGTTCTCTCCCTAATGGTATCGTGGGTCTACTCACAGCGAGTAGGCTACAGCAATTCAAGAAGGCAACTTCTCAAGGGCAACTAAATGCTCACCCAGCCAGCAGTGTCCCCAACCTATGAGTGAATAACGGGGGGATAAAAAAGCAATGTCACCTAAAACAAGAAAGAAAGTGAAGATGATAAAACCAGGATGTAGATCAATATACAGTAGAACTGGATGAACACAGCAGGCCAAGCAGCAAGTCTGGACCCTACTTCAGAAATGGGGGAGGGGAAGGGCATTCTGAAATAGAGAGGGGGAGGCGGATAGAAGATGGATAAAGGAGAAGATAGGTGGAGAGGAGACAGATAGGTCAAGGAGGCGGGGTTGGAGCCAGTAGAGGTGAGTGTAGGTGGGGAGTTAGGGAGGGGATAGGTCGAACCAGGGAGGACGGACAGATCAAGGAGATGGGACGAGGCTAGTAGATAGGAGATGGGGGTGAGGCTTGAGGTGGGATTAGTGGATAGGTAGGAGGACAGGTCAGGGAGGCAGGTATGAGCTGGGCTGGTTTTGGCATGCAGTTGGGGGAGGGGAGATTTTGAAACTTGTGAAGTCCACATTGATATCAATGGGCTGCAGGATTCCCAAGCGAAATACGAGATGCTGTTCCTGCAACCTTTGGGTGGCATCATTGTGGCACTGCTTGAGGCCCAGGACGGACATGTCATCCAAGGGGTGGCAGAGGGAGTTGAAATAGTTTGCGACAGGGAGGTGCAATTGTTTGGTGTGAACCGAGCGTAGGTGTTCCACAAAGCGGTCCCCAAGCCTCCGCTTGGTTTACCCGATGTAGAGGAAGCCATATCGGGAACAGCAGATACAGTATACCACATTAGCAGATGTGCAGGTGAACATCTGTTGGTGTGGAATGGCTTCTTAGGGCCTGAGATGGGGGTGAGGGGGGGGGGTGTAGGGGCAGGTATAGCACTTCCTAGGGTTGCAGGGAAAACTGCCTAGTGTGGTGGGGCTGGTGGGGAGTGTGGAACGGACAAGGGAGTCACGGAGAGAGTGATCCCTCTGGAACACACATAAGGGTGGACAGGGAAAACTGTCTTTGGTGGTGAGGTCGGATTGCAGATAACGGAAGTGCCGGAGGATGATGTGTTGGATCCGGAGGTTGGTGGGGTGATACGTGAGGACGAGGAGTTTCTGTTTTGGTTATTATTGCGGGGAGGGGGTGTGAGGGATGAGTTGCAAGAAATGCAAGAGACATGGTCGAGGTTGTTTTCGATCACTGTGGAGGGTAAGTTGCAGTCCTTGAAAAACAAGGACATCCTGGATGTATGGAGTGGAATGCCTCATCTCGGGAGGCTTGAAATGGATATCGGTTTCCAGGTGGATAGGGCCAGTGTAGATTTTGAATAGATACAATTTTCTCCTCCCACTCCTTGGACGACATGCCCATCCTGGGCTTCCTGCAGTGCCACAATGATGCCACCTGAAGTTCAGCAACAGCATCTCATATTTCGCTTGGGAACCCTGCAGCCCAATTTTATCAATGTGGACTTCACAAGTTTCAAAATCTCCCCTCCCCTGAGTGCAAACTAAAACCAGCCCAGCTCGTACCAGGATAACAAAGTGTGAAGCTGGATGAACGCAGCAGGCCAAGCAGCATCTCAGGAGCACAAAAGTTGACGTTTCGGGCCTAGACCCTTCATCAGAGAGGGGGATGGGGAGAGGGTTCTGAAATAAATAGGGAGAGAGGGGGAGGCGGACCGAAGATGGATAGAGAAGATAGGTGGAGAGAGTATAGGTGGGGAGGTGGGGAGGGGATAGGTCAGTTTGGGGAGGACGAACGGGTCAAGGAGGCGGGATGAGGTTGGTAGGTAGGAAATGGAGGTGCGGCTTGAGGTGGGAGGAAGGGATAGGTGAGAGGAAGAACAGGTTAGGGAGGCGGGGACAAGCTGGGCTGGTAACCCTATCTTCTCTTCTATCCATCTTCGGTCCGCCTCCCCCTCTCTTCCTATTTATTTCAGAACCCTCTCCCCATCCCCCTCTCTGATGAAGAGTCTAGGCCCGAAATGTCAGCTTTTGTGCTCCTGAGATGCTGCTTGGCCTGCTGTGTTCATACAGCTTCACACTTTGTTATCTTGGATTCTCCAGCATCTGCAGTTCCCATTATCCCAGCTCGTACCAGCCTCCCTAACCTGTCCTTCCACCTATCCACTCATCCCACCTCAAGCCCCACCCCCATCTCCTACCTACGAGCCTCATTCCACCTCCTTGAGCGGTCCATCCTCTCTAGACTGACCTAACCCCTCCCTAACTCCCCATCTACACTCACCTTTACTGGCTCCAACCCCGCCTCCTTGACCTGTCTGTCTCCTCTCCACCTACCTTCTCCTTTATCCATCTTCTATCCGCCTCCCCCTCTCTTCCTATTTATTTGAGAAGAAGAGTCCAGACCTGAAACATCAGCTTTCCTGCTCCCCTGATGCTGCTTGGCCTGCTGTGTTCATCCAGCTCTACACATTATTGTCTCAGATTCTCCAGCATTGGCAGTTCCTACTATCTCTGTAGATCAATATAGATAGGTTGAGTTAGTGGGCAAAACTCTGCTAGATGTAGTAAAAATGGGAAAATGTTGAAGTTGTTCACTTTGGCAGGAGGAATATTGTTAAATCAGTGCAGAGAAATCGGAATCACACAAAGTTAGAATGCAGGTTCAGTGAGTGATTGGGAAGGCAAATGGGATATTGAGAATACATGAACATAAAAGTAAGGATGTTCTTTGTGCAATTATACGAGGCATCAGTGACCATATCACAGCCACCAAATCTTGAATATTTTGTACAATTTCAATCTCCATACTTAAGGAAGGATGCTAATGCATTGGAAGCAATTCAGAGAAGTTTGCCAGACTGATGCCTGCTTTCACAGGAGTTTGGAAGAATGACAGGGACTTAAAATTTAAGAGATCCTGAATAGGCTTGACAAGGTAGATATGGAAAAGATATTTCCATTTGTGGATGAGCCCAGAACTAGGGGACGCTGTTTGAAAATTAGAGATCATTTTTAGGACAGATTAGGGAAACTGCTCTCTTTCAAAGGGTTGTACAACTTTGGAACTTTCGTCCTCACCAAGATTAAAGAGGTGGGGTCATTGAATATTTTTAAGGCAGCAGATAGATTCTTGTTAGGCAAGGGAATCCAAGACTATCAGAAGATAGATGGGAATTTAGGATATAAACAGATCATCTATGATCTCATTGGATGGTGGAGCAGGCTTGAAGGGCCAAACAGCCTACTTCAAGCCTTGTTTTGTATATTTGCATGTAAGTGGAATGTTGGTATATTTGAAGCAATGTACAAATGCTATTCTCTAACATGAAATACTTTCATATTAGAAAAGAAATGTACTTTTCTAAGTTTGAAAGACAGACATGTTTCTGATTAAAACAGTAGGTTGCTTACTCTAAGTGATTTGTTTGAGAGATACTTATCTCCATGTTTGACAGGAAGTCTAACTCTTTCAAGAATAATGCACAATATGTGACGGTGCAAGTAACAAAAGTAAGTTTGTGCAAATTTATAGCCAGGGTTTACTTTTACCCTTTCCAAGTCAGCATAAGCCTCTTGAGACTTTTGGTACTGTTGCTGTAACTGCTTGACTTTTACATTTGAATTTACCACTTCTGATTCATATTGAAACCTGAAATATAAAGCACTTGCTCAATGAAACGTGTCACAGAAATACAATTATTTTTGATCAAACAATTTGAAAGCATTCTCATTCAAAACAATGTTGCATTTTCATGGTCAAGAATCGGTTTACACACGTAACAATTGTATGGTAGATGAGCAGCTCCTATTAAATTATTTGCATGTCATTTTCTTTCTATGCCTAACAAATTTTAATTTTACTTTGATGGTAATATTTTTCTATTGTCTCCTAATTAATCATCAAGTTGTGTGGTAACCATGAAAAAGATTGAGAAAACCTCCCATGTCTATGCTCACTGTAGAACCTGCATTCTTTTGTGAGCTGTACCAAAGTAACCTGATAATGAGATTCAGGGAACGTACAGTCAGAAAATGATGTACTTTTATAGCACATGTGATTTACATACTGTTGGTTGCACCCATAGACACTGTCTCATAATTAATACAAAATGAGAAACTATGTTCAAAACAAATGGGAAGTATATTGAAATATAATAGTTTCACAACAAAATATTAATTTCATAAAAGCTTCAGTTGAGACATTGTTGGATCTCTCAATAAATTGGTTTTCTTTCCAGATTTTTTTTTGTAACTTACTCCATCCTTGCTTTTCTTGGTTGATCTCCGTTATCAAATAGTTGCAACTCCTTTTTTGTCTAAAGTTTGAAAATGAATTATTTAAGTTGCCTTAAGTTGACAAGATAGAATGTGGGACAATCTCCAAAAGGATTTGGATGGATTGAAATCTTCCAGCATGAGATACTGTCTCAATATGTTAAAAATCAACTATTCTACTAAGATGCACATGCTACTGTTTTGAGA
The DNA here is from genome assembly GCF_030684315.1 of Stegostoma tigrinum. Lineage (NCBI taxonomy): Eukaryota > Metazoa > Chordata > Chondrichthyes > Orectolobiformes > Stegostomatidae > Stegostoma > Stegostoma tigrinum. The sequence continues at coordinate 65,353,782 of NC_081360.1, read as the reverse complement.
ACAAATAAAATGCAAAAAAAACTGCTAGAAATCGGAAATAAAAACCACTAAGTGCTAGAAATGATCAATATTTCAGCATTTCTCGACAGGAAAATGGAGTTAATAAATCAGATTTCCCCAACCAACAAAGGACCAACCCATATTAGGCAGGCTTTAAAAATAGGAGGTGGGACTCAATTCAAGAACTTTTGTCCATTCCTGAGAGACAGGCAGTTTGACAGTTTTTCTTTTGGCCACTTAATGGGATTATCACTTATTGAAGTAGATTTTGAATAACTTGTTTCTTGACATTTTATGATTATTTAATAGGATAATGGTTTATTTTCAGATTAATATTTATGGACTGTTTGTTTATTTTGCTGGTTTACATATATTTCAAAAGCATTTTATTATAAGGCTCAACAGCTCTCTACATAGTGAGTACTGGATGAGTGGACATTGGGTAGGTAAGCAGGTATTAGGTCCATGGCAGCACATGGGTGGGTATTGAGGATTAGGATCATGGGTATAAGAGGATTCTAGCGGGGTGGGCATTAATGATATAACAAGAAGATTTGATGAGCTTACTATGGTTGATGTGTAGAAAGAGTGTCCCGTAGTCTTGGATAAATTCCCATAATATAGATCAGGTAGCAAAATTGAAAACTGAGTAAAGTGACAATAGCTACATGGATACAAAATTGGTTAAGGCACAGAAAACCGTAGTTATTTTGAACAGTTATTTTTCAAAAGAGAAGGAAGAGTGTAGTGGGTAGCCCTTAGGTGTAAGTACTGGCACCTTAGAAACAAAACATTTACAGCACTGTTGAAGGTCATTTGGCCCAAAGTGTCTGCGGTGATTGAAAAACAGTGATTCAGCCAAACCCTAGTTACGTGTTCTTAGACCATAGCGCATAACTTACAGCACTTCACAGCATCTTGAAGTATTTTGAAGAGATCATAAAACTTTTCTGATCTCCTTTCCAATTAATATACTAATTACTTCAAATCTTTTTAATCCTTCTTCTTCTGAAGATCAATCCTTCCCATTCTATGTCCAAGATAATCATAATTGATTGGGAGGGTGTCCTTAAAAAAAAGTCAGTCTAGCACATTTTCTCAATCTTGTTGATACATATTCATTACACGGACATAGACATACGGTACTTCATAGTAAACCCTGATGCAAAAACTTTGGAAATATAGTAAATTGACAGATAGGGTCAGATATGTTACACAATACTGCACATGAATAAGTCCTAAGGCCTACCAAGCCTGTGCTGATTCCTAATACTTATTTAGACCCAATAGGTATTGCCCATACTTGGTTTCTATTCCTCTGTTCGCCTCCCATTCATGCGTCTATCAATATGTGCCTTAAACGTTGCTAACTTGCCTACTTCCATCATCTCCACTAGCAGTGCGTTCCAGGCACCCATCATTCTCTGTGTCAAATTTTCCTCGCTCTTGCCCCTTAAACCTTCCTCCTCTGACCTTGAACCTATCCCCTCTTGTAGGTGATCTTTCCACCTTGGGGGAAAAAGCCTCTGACTACTCACCCTATTGATTCTTCTCATAATTTTCTCGGCCTTTATCAGGTCACCCCTCAGTCCTTCCCGTGGTAACAATCTGAGTTTATTCAAGTTCTTCTCATAACTAAAACTCTCCAGACTAGGCAACATCCTGGTAAACCTTCTCTGCACCCTCTCCAAAGCATCCACATCCTTCTGGTACTGTGGTAGCCTGAACTGCATGGAGTATTCCAAATGCAGCCTAACTAAAGTTTTATACAGCTGTAACATAAGTTGCTAACTTTTATATTTGATGCCCTGGCTGATGAAGGTAAGCATGCTGTATGCCTTCTCGATCACTTTTTTAGTTGCAGATAAATTTAACACAAATCTATGAAGTAATTTATTTAAGTGGAAAGAATGAAGTGATGCAATGTATATGAAATGTTACAGTTTGGAAAGCACACCAATAGAAAACCATGGGGATGTACACATATGTTACTTCAGTAGAACAAGTTGAGAGGCCTATTATAACCTATTGTTTTTGCAATCAATGCTCTAACAATGTTATGTTAGATTTCAATAAAACCCTGGTTCAAACTCAAGCTGAAGTATTGCCTTCCATTCTGGACACCACTATTCAGGAAAGGTGTCAAAGCCTTAAGTGCCGAAGAGATTTACTGAGTTGTTCCGTGAGATGTTTTCAGTTACGTTGAAAGTTTGGAGAAAGTGAGATTGTTCTCTTCAAAGCCGAAAAGATTAAGAGAAGATATAGAATGTTAAAAAACACAAATAGTTTTGATAAATAAGGTGAAACTGTTTATAATGGTAGAAGGATATGTAATCCGAGGACACTGATGCAGAGTAATTGAAAAATGAGCCAAAGATATCACAAGGGGAAGAAACACCATGTATTGGCTTATGATATCAAAAGGACAGTGCTGGAAACAGATTCAAGAATCCATTGCAAAGGGCAATTGCACAAATACTTGAAGGGCTATGAAAAAGAGTTGGCATACAACTATTTGAACAGATCTTTGAGAGAGGCAGTGTAAACATGATGGGTTGAATGGCCCTTTTTCTATTTTGCAATAACCTATAATTATAATCAATGTTCCCTTATCCACACTCCTGCCCAAAGGACGTTAAGGATTACCCTCATTGTATAGATTAATAGTATTTTTTGCTGTGAAAAGTAACAGATATAGAAATGACAATCAAAAATCTGAAGCTGAGCGCTAATTTTTACTGGAAAAGGACAATCCAGTGTTAGCTTCTTTGGAGTCCTATAAAACAATATTATTTCATAATATAAGGCTGTCAAAGGACAGATAGAAGGGGGCAGGGATACTTAGATGATACAGCGCCCGAATTATCCCACTCACTAACGTAGTTATGTGAGAAGTACCATTAAGCTTGTATTTAATGCTTATAGATACATAGTTAGCTAATTAATAAATGTCTGCATTTGCAAATACATATACAACAAAACTGAAAACTATTGCAATCTGTAAACTTAAGTTTCATAAAATTTCAGAAATTTTAATGTTAATCAATAGTAGGTCTTAGAGTAAACTGTTTATTTTCTAGTTTCCTTACCGATCCTCTGCTTCCTGTCTTGCTTTTTCTGCTAATCTTAATTTCTCCTCCAGTTGGTGAACATTCTTTTCTTTGTCCTATGTTTCAGTAAGTCACAATAATACAGAAATCAGACTTCTAATAAGTAAAAGTTCCTTGATGTATTCACAGGTATCAGCAAATCTGCAAGAATCTCTTCTGAAATATATGGAAGTTCATACATCAAAACAAGAACATCTGAAATGTTGAGATAACAAAGTGTGGAGCTGGATGAACACAGCAGGCCAAGCAGCATCTTAGGAGCATGCTGCTTGGCCTGCTGTGTTCATCCAGCTCCACACTTTGATAGCTTGGATTCTCCAGCATGTGCAGTTCCCATTATCTCTGATCACATTTGAAATGTTGTTGCTTATCGTGAAGAAGTTTGAGAACAGCTCCCTATGTGAACAAACTCTTACTATGTGCATAGACAGAAATGCATCTCTGATGATCGAACTACAACAGCAATGCATCCCAACAAACAGGAGAAAAGAAAAGATAGAATGGGAATATCAAAAGAAATGCCTTTTGTGTTTGGAGAAGGAAAAATATAAAAAATAATGTGTGTGAAAGAATAAGGAATGAGACTATCCTGGGTACCCAATGACAAAGTTCTACAAAGAGAAAATTAATCATTCTTTTTAATAGGTATGAATGCAAAAGCAAACTTGAATGGGAGAGCAGCAGAGGAATCCAAATAGTTTTGTTGAGGTAATATCAAGGTGAGCTAGAATTGGAGGATCGGGTATGTTGCTGATTCAAAAACTTCTATCTTTGGGCATAGAAATGGCAATTTCAGAGGTTAATGGATCCATTGTATAAAAGGCTGCACCCTCTGACCAATCGCAATTTTACAGCACATTAAACAAATGGTAATGTTTTAAAATGTAAACAATTTAAGCTTTGTTTCTTAGGAATAAACTAGTAATTATTAATATATATTAGAAGCTACCTTTTCCGTAATTTAAATTGATATTCTCTTTTATATTCAAATTAACCTGTATTATTTTCCCTCGCTGCATGGAAATTGTCAGAAGTTCTTCCTTCTCCTTGGACAGTTCATGCAATTTATGGTGAAGTTCTGTTTCTTGATGACATCTGTTTTCTTCAGCTTCTTTCTGCTTCAGTTCAGCCACTTAAAATAGCCCACATTTCCGATTTAGAAAGGTACAAATATCAATGTATCAAGTCACATTTTCACCCTGATATATGTTTGTAACTTCAAGTATGCTGTTTCATAACTGAGTAGTCCAAATGGAAAAAAGTACAAAAATAAAAGACCTGTTTTGGTCATAATCATGTTAAAATGTTGTTCAATTCTACCTAAAACTATATCAATAAAATTACTTTAAGGTGGTGATTCCACATCAAAATAGTGCATGTGCATTGCCACTTACACAAAGCAGTCAAATGCTTCAAAATTAAGGAACTCTTAAAATGTAAATCCTGGTAAATACCAGTAAAGGTTGCATGAAAAGTTTATTTCTTGGTGATTTAGGTCATTTCTTAAACATTACTGAACATATTTCTAGTACTCTATTCCAATTGTTCATATTTACTCTGATAAATTGAAATTGCAAACAATATAGTATTGCGTATGTCTTTGAATACATACTTTTGCATCGATCTTCTGATTCTTTCAGCTTTGCTTTCAATGATTGCACTTCATTCAGATAAAATTTCTCTGTGCTGGTTTTCTGCTCCAAGAACTCACTTTCTTTTCTCTGTAAATTCAGTGTTATGTCACTGAAATACAGAACAATAAACATAATAAAATCATTAGTTTTTAGTGAATTACCCAAAAACAATGACATCAATTAACAGTATGAGTGCAGCCAGAATAAAACCATTTCAGGCATCCATCAACAGTTTGGATAACCCTGTATTTATGAATTGACAACAGCCTGACAATGATGGTAAATTGTTCCACATACCTGTGCTCCCTCAATAAAAAGGTTTGTTCCTACATTTCCCTTTTTTTTATTTGTTGACCTTAATTTACAAATGTGTTCCTTGTGTTTAGATTCTCTTAATATTAAGTGACTGTATTTGAATCCAATTTGTTCAAATCTATTGTAATTTTAAACAATTGCATTCAACCCCATTTGCCTCTTTATATATATATATATATATGTATACATAAAAATATAAGTGAGAGAGAGAGAGAGAGTAAAGATCATGGTAGACAAAATTTCCACATACATCATTCCCCCAAGTTCTAGGGTCGACTCAGTGGGAGGGTACAATCCACACAATTAATCAAGAAGGTCAACAGGCCATATTGGAAAGGTAGGGACAGTCACCAAAGTAAGAGCTGGAATTTCATGAGGACTCTGGGGATAGGTTCATCGGTGGGAAAACCAGCAAGTTGCTTCGGCAGGCATTTAGTAGTGTACTTGTTAGTAACTGGACATTTGAGCATTCTTTTAAATCATGATCCACGCTGATACAATCTTTAAAATTAATGTTATAACAAAAGATTACTTATTTATACTTAATTTCAGAATATGCTGTTAATAATTTATTATTCATATTGCTTACTTGCATTCCTGTTCGAGTGTCTTGCATTGCTTTAAACATTTTTCCAACTCATTAGAGAGCTTCAGTATTTCATCATCTTTCTGACCCAGGGCTTTACAGAAAATACTTTCATTCTCTCTCCGAAGTTTTTCATTTTGCTTTCTGAGCTCTGTGTTCTGACTCTTATACTCATCCTTGAATTTGATAATTTCTTGGTGATTGAATGCCAGGTCCATGAATCGTGCTTCTAGCTGAGCTGACTGCTTGAGTTGGCTCTCTAATTGTTGCTTGAGGTCCTTGTGCTGGTTCTCCAGCTCAGTATTAATTGTCTCCAAAGCTTGGCAACGCAGTAAGAATTCATCAGCTCGATGCTTTAGGATGCAGATGAGTTGTGACTGTTCATCTATTCGAGATCGTAACAAGGCATTTTCTGTTTTGTCATCTTGAGAGAGTCCACGTAGTTTTTCTAAGGTGGTTTGCACTGTATCAATTTCCTGAACAATATAAAATGTCCTGAATGTTTCACATTAAACATAATATTTTAAAAATGTTATATGCTTTCACAATAGCTCCAGTGGTCACAAGCTTCCTACTGTGAGCTAAGAAATTGTCATTTCAGAGAAGCAAAAATCTTAATGATTTTTGTAAATCTACCACAGAGTGTTCTTATCTATTTATTTTATTGAGAGCTGCTTCTTAAAATTTTTTTCAACATAAAACATGGGGACTAAGTTATCCCAAACAGTGTTTTTAAAGCAGTAACACTGTGCTATTTTCTGGGTCTGTAGATTGTTGGGATGCAAAGATGACGATTCATAAAGCGGTGTGCTCTTCCTGTCAGATGTGGGAGATTTGAAATTTTCCCTAATATTCCTTACAATTATGTATGCAGGAAGTGTTTGGTTGTGAATTCTATTGGATCACATGGATTGGCTGCAGCAGCAGTTAGAGGCAATTGGGAACTTACAGGAGCCAGGAGTGTGATGAATGGCAGTTTCAGGAAGGCAGATAAACTGCAGATACAGGAGCAAGATGGGATACCTGGGACTCGGCTATCATAGTTTTTACAAAAATATGGCTCAGATGGACAGGCCTAGCAATGAGATGTTCCAGGGTATAGTTCCCATAAGAGTAGCATTTTTGGATTTGGATAACATTATGTAATATGATATTCCAGGAGAGTACATCCAGTGAAGTTAGTTGAGTGGGAATGATAAACAAAGAGATGATCACCTTACTTCCCTACACTCCCCCCCCCTCACACACACACACACACACACACACACACACACACACAAACTTTGCAGCAGGAAATTGAGAAGCGAATGTGTAAGGAGATCAGTTATCTATTGTAATGGTAGGGTTTTACTTTTCTAAACAGACTGGGGTTGCCATAGTGTTAGGCGCTTATTTGGAGTGGAATTTAAGTGTTTATAAGAATTTTTTTTTAATCAGTATATGGATGTGCCCACTTGAAAAGGAGCAAAACTTGACCTAATCTTGGGAAATAAGGCAGGGCAAGTGACTGTCAGTGGGGGAGCACTTCGGGGCAGTGATCATACTTTTTCAAAAATAATAGAATTGAGAAAAATGATTGACCTGATGTAAAACTTCAAGTTCTAAATGGGAGGAAGGCCAATTTTGATGGTATTACGCAAAAACTTTCAAAAGCTGATTGGGAGCAGATATTCACAAGTAAAGCCAGTTGAAAAGTGGGAAACCTTCAAAAATGAGATAATGAGAGTCCAGAGACTGTGTTCCTGTTAGTGTGAAGGGCAAGGCTGGTCAGTGGAGGAAATGCTGGATGACTAGAGAAATTGAAAATCTGGTCAAGAAAAAGGAAGCATTTCAAGTATAGACATCAGGGATCAAGTGAATCCCTGGAAGAGTTTATCGGCAGTAGGAGTACTTAAGAAGAAAATCAGAAAGGCAAAAAGGGGACACTAGGTAGCATTGACAAACAGGGGTAAGGAGAATCCAAAGGAATACATTAAGGATGACAGCAACTAGGGAAAGAACAGGGTCCCTTAATGATTAAGGCTACCTATGTATTGAAACCCCGGAGATGGGTGAGATACTAAAGAGTATTTTACTGTGGTGAAAGATACGGAAATGAGAGAACTTGGGGAAATAAATTGTGAAAAGTGTTCATATTATAGAGGAGGTGGTGCTGGACATCTTAAAATGCATAAAGGTGGATAAATCCCTAGGACCTGATCAGATGCACTCTAGAAATTTGCGGGAAACTCAAAGTGTTTGCTGGGCTCCTTGCTGTGCTTTTGCATAATCAAAAGCAACAGGTCAGGTGCCAGAAGACTGGGGCTTGGCTCAAGTAGTGCCATTATTTAAGAAAGGTGGCAAGGAAAAGCCAGTGAACTACAGACTGCCAAGCCTGATGTCAGTGGTGGGTAAATTGTTGGGGGGATTCTGAGAATTTAAATCTATTTGGAAAGGCTAGGACTGATTACAGATAGTTAACATGGCTTTATGTGTGGCAAATTATTTCTCAAACTTGATTGAGTTTTTGAAGAGGTGACAAAGAAGATTGAAGGCAGTGCAGTGGACATTGTCTATGTGGACTTCAGTAAGGCGTTTGACAGGGTTTCACACAGTAGACTGGTTAGCAAAGTTAAATCACATAGAATACAGGGAGAATTAGCCATTTGGCTACAAACTTCTATCAAAGATCTGAGATGGAGGATGATGGTAGAGGGTTACTTTTGGACTGGAGGCCCGTGACCACCAGTGTACTGCAAGGATCAATGCTGGGGTCCACTGGTTTTTGTCACTTATTTAAATTATTGAGATGCAAATATAGGAATTACAGATAGTAAGTTTGAAGATGATACCAAAATTGGTGCTGTAGTGGACAGTGAAGGTTACCTCCAGAGTACAATGAGCCCTTGATCATATGGGTATATAGACTGAGGCGTGATAGATGGAGTTTAGATAAATGTAAGGTGCTGCATTTTGGCAGGGCAAATCAGGGCAGTATTTTAATGGTAAGGTCCTGGGCTGTGTTGTTGAACAAAGAGACCTTGAAGTGCAGATTCATAGTTCCTTTAGCCGAGTTTCGGGTAGACAGGGTAGTGAAGATGTTCATAGGTCACTGCGTTGAGTACAGGAGTTAGGCAGTCAGCTTGCGGCTGTGCAGGATGTCGGTTAGGCCACGTTTAGAATACTGCATTCAATTCTGACATAACACACTGTGGAGTTGGAGGTACACAGCAGGCTAGGCAGCTTCAATTCTGGTCTCCCTGAAATTTGAAAGAGTTCAGAAAAGATTTAAGCATGTCGCCAGGGTTGGAAGGTTCATGCTTTAGGGGCAGGCTGAATGGGCTGGGACTGATTTCCCTGGAGGGTCAGAGGCTGCGGGGTGACCTTAGTTTATAAAATCATGAAGGGCATGGATAGGGTGAATAGACAAGGTCTTTGCCCCAGGGTAGGGGAGTCCAAAACTGAAGGGCACAAGTTTACGGTGGGAGGAGAAAGATTTAACAGGGACCTAAGGGGCACTGTTTTCATGCAGAGGTTGGTGCATGTATGGAAAGAGCTGCCAGAGGAGGTGGTGGAGGCTGGTACAATTACAACATTTAAAAGTCATCTGGATGGATATATGAACAGGAAGAGTTTAGAGGAATATGGGCCAAATGCTGGAAAATGAGACTCAACTAATGTAGGATATCTGGTCAACATGGATGAGTTGGACCGAAGGATCTGTTTCCATGCTGTATGACTCTATAACTGAGCTCAAATTAGTACTTTCCATTGATAATTTTTGATTTTAACAAGAACATTCATTGGGTGTTGTGATTGAGCTAATAATTGCTGACCATCCATAATTAGTACTGAATAAATGGTAATGAATCACCATCTTGAACTGCTGCAGTCCACGTGGTGTAAATAACCCATACTGCTGTTACGGAAGAACTTCTACTAGGATTATCACTCAGCAAGAGTGAAGAAATGGCAATATAATTCCAAGTTTAGAATTTGCAGATGGTGATGTTCCATATGTATCTGGTGCTCTGTTTCTCTAGGTGATAGAGGTCACTGTTTAGAAGGTGCTTTCTGTGAAACTTTAGTGCTGGGACCACAGATGTTTAAATTGTATATTAGTGATTTGGAGGAAGGAAGCAAAGGTACTGTGGCTAAATTTACAGATGACACAAAAATAGAAGGAAAGGTAAGTTTGAGAGTGATACAGATAGTTTTGAGAGATAGTAATAAGCTAAGTAAGTGGGCAAAAGGTTGGCAAATGGAGTATAATGTGGAAAAAATATTGAAGTTGTTTACTTTAGAAGAGCGACCAAACGAACAGAACTACTTGGGGGTATTGGAGCTTTAAACAGAGTTTAAAACGTAAAGGTATTAAAACATAAAGGTGGAGTGGGTAATCAGGAAGGCTAATTATTTTCAGTTCTTAGTTCAAGGAGGTAGGTGTATAAGAATAGGTAAATGTTATTCAACTGTACAAGTTGCTGGTGGGACTACATCTGGAACACTCAGCAGTTTGGTCCCTTTATTTAAAAAAATATAAATTCATTGGAGGCAGTTCAGAGAAGGTTCAATAGGATGATCGGTGGTACGGAGGGATTGATTTATGAACAAACAGGTTGAAACTCTGCTCAATGGAGTTTAGAAGAATGAGAACATACAGAATTCTTAAGGAACTTGACAAGGGAAATGCTAAGAGAATGTAAGAGTCTCAGGATAAAGGGGTGCCAAATTAAAACTAAGATGAGGAGGAATCCCTCCTCTTTGAAGGGTGATGGTCTTTGGAACTCCTTGCCGCAGAACTTTGGGGGCAAGGTTCTTGTGTATATTTAAGGCTCAAAGGCTGAGATTGATTTCCCCTACTGATCAAGAATCTAAGGTTACAGGAAAATGCAGGAAAATGAACACAACTGAATGTTTGATCAGCCATGATCCTATTGAATGGTGAAGGAAGCTCAAGGGACTGAATGGCCTACTTCTGTTCCTTTGACTTATGGTCTTATCTTTAGCCTTGATGACTTTATTGTGATTCATTTTCTGGATGATACACTCTGATGTCACTGCGCTTCGGTGGTAGAGGGAATGAATGCTTGTAGGTGTTAGATGGGATACCAGTCAAGCAAACACCTTTGTCTTGGATAGTGTCAAGCTTCTTCAGTGCTGTTGAAACAATCCCCAGCTAGGTAAGTGGAAAATATCCTAAATATCCCACACGTTCCTGACCTGTACCTTGTAGATGGTAGACAGGCACTGGTGAGATAGAAAGTGAGATAGATATCATATATTCCCAACTTCTGACCTGATTTTCAAGTCTTTGCTACCACTAGAATTGACTATTCTTGACGATACACCGCTGGCTGGTTTGTCATGTTCTACCTTATGTAATCAAGAGGTCATCTAATACATTAGCACATGTTCTGCTCTTGTATCATCCCTGTGCTTGCTGACCTAGATTGTCTCCAATTCAATGAAAATCATGATTTTTAAATTCTTGTCCTTCTTTCCAAATCATCCCATAGCTACACACCTTCTATCTAATTCCTGCTTCATGTGCATCCTCATGCACTTTCAGATGTCTTTGCTGCAAGTTCTAGAATGATATCTATATACCTCTCCATCTTACCTTTTAAAAATTACATTTTGGTTAATATTTCTTTGTGGTTCCACGTCATATTTGTTTAATAATGCCCTTGAAACATCTTGGATCTTTTGTTACATTAAAGATTCTATTGTTGGAACTACTGGCTGACAGATCCCTGGGTCCCAACGACCTCATCCTAGACACTTAAAAGAAATGGCTAATATTCTAACATTCTTCAGATTAAGGCAAGTTCCTGCCAGATTGAAAATTAGCAAATATAATTACTTTATTCAAAAAGAGAGTGAAACAGAAAATAAGAAACCACAGGCCAGGTAGTTTAATCTGACACAGGAAAAATGCTGGAAGCTAGTCTTAAATAAGTTACAGCATGGCACTTAGAAATGTTAACACAATCAGGCAGAGTCAACATAGCATTGTGAAAGGAAAATCACATTTGACTAATTTATTGAAGTTCTTTGAGGAAGTAACATGTGCTATGGATAAATGTAACTTGATGTACTGTACTTTGACTCCCAGGAAGTACTTAATAAGGTGCTACATCAAAAGTTTTTGTGGAAAAAAAACCTCATGGTGCAAGTGTTGGCATATTGTCATGGATAAAAATTGAAGAACAGAAGGAAGATAGGTTTAAATGAATCATTTCCATGTTGGCAACAAGTAGTGCACCACAGTGATCAATGGTGGGGCTCAAACTTTCTACATTTATATAAATGACTTGGATTAGGGGACATCTTTCTCAAAGAGTGAAAGGCAAAGGCAGCAAGTTGACGGAACCCTGGATGTCAGGTACAGCACATTTAAACCAGGGGAGCCCTTCAGAAGTAAGGAGAATATAGGGGGTTGCTTAAAAAAGTTAGGAGGGCAAAAGGGGGCCCAGAAATATCTCTGGTAGATAGGATCAAAGGAAAACCCCAAGGCTTTTTACAAGTATGTCGAGAGTAAAAGGATTACCAGGGAAATAGTGGGGCCTATTAGATAGCAAAGGGGCAACATGTGCATGAAGAGGCAGCATGTCCATGTAGGTGAGGTCTTAAATGAATATTTCTCATCTATATTCAGAGGAGAAAGACACTGTAGCCAGGATTTCCGTTGGAATGAGAGGTTCTAGAACATGTTAAGATTAACAAGGAGGTGATACTAGATGTTTTAGTGGCCATAAAGTTGCATAAATCCTCAAGGCCTGATGAGATGGTTCCCAAGGTTGCTATGGGAGGCAAGCAAAGAGATTGCTGGGGCCCTGATAGAGATATTTAAGAATTTCTGAGTCACAGACAAAGTGCCAGCTGACTGAAAGATAGCTAATGTAGTTCCTCTGTTCAAGAAGGGAAGCAGTGATAGGCCAGGTAATTACAGGCCAGTTAGTCTGATGTCAGTTATAGTGAAATTATTTGGAACCAATTCTGAGGAACAGAATTAACTAACTTGTAGAGGCAGGGTTCGATCAGGGATAATCAGCATGGATTTGTCAGAGGAACATTCTGTCTGACTAATTTAGTTGTATCTTTTGAAAGGGTGACTAAATATATTGAGGGTAGTGCAGTTCATATAGTTTACATGGGCTGTAAGGCCTTTAGCAAGGTCCCATGTAGAAGGCTGGTCCAGAAGTTAAGAGCCTGTAGGATCCAAGGCAAGTTGGCTGACTGGATCCAAAATTGGCTTGCAAATAGGAAGTAAATGGTGATGGTGAAGGGATGTATCTTGTGATTTGGAAGCCTGTGACCAATGGTGTATCACAGGGTTTGGTACTAGAACTGTTGCTGTTTGTTTTGTACATTATACCTTCTACATTCACAACCAAGTTGTTAATTAGTACATTTGCAGATGACACAAAAAAAGTGGTGTTGATGACAGCGAGGAGGATGTTCTCAACCTACAGTCTGATATTGATCAGCTGGTAAATTGAGAATACCAATGGCAGACAGAATTTAAGCCTGAAAAGTATGAGGTGATCCATTTTGGGAGATTTAATGAGGGAAGGATATACACAATGAATTGTCGGTCCCAAGGGGATACTGAGAAATGAAAGGACCTTGGTGTACAAGTCCACAAGTCCTTGAAGGTATCAGCACAGGTGGACAGGGTGGTAAAGAAGGCATAGTCCAGTCCCTGTACACCTGCATTCCGCATGGAGATGGCCTCAAGGCCCTCCGCTTCTTCCTGTCCCGCAGGCCCGACCAGTCCCCCTCCACCGACACTCTCATCCGCCTAGCTGAACTCGTCCTCACACTCAACAACTTCTCTTTTGACTCCTCCCACTTCCTACAGACTAAGGGGGTGGCCATGGGCACCTGCATGGGCACCAGCTATGCCTGCCTCTTTGTAGGTTACGTGGAACAGTCCCTCTTCCGCACCTACACAGGTCCCAAACCCCACCTCTTCCTCCGGTACATTGATGACTGTATCGGCACTGCCTCTTGCTCCCCAGAGGAGCTCGAACAGTTCATCCACTTCACCAACACCTTCCACCCCAACCTTCAGTTCACCTGGGCCATCTCCAGCACATCCCTCACCTTCCTGGACCTCTCAGTCTCCATCTCAGGCAACCAGCTTGTAACTGATGTCCATTTCAAGCCCACCGACTCCCACAGCTACCTGGAATACACCTCCTCCCACCCATCCTCCTGCAAAAATTCCATCCCCTATTCCCAATTCCTCCGCCTCCGCCGCATCTGCTCCCACAATAAGACATTCCACTCCCGCACATCCCAGATGTCCAAGTTCTTCAAGGACCGCAACTTTCCCCCCACAGTGATCGAGAACGCCCTTGACCGCGTCTCCCGTATTTCCCGCAACACATCCCTCACACCCCGCCCCCGCCACAACCGCCCCAAGAGGATCCCCCTCGTTCTCACACACCACCCTACCAACCTCCGGATACAACGCATTATCCTCCGACACTTCCGCCATTTACAATCCGACCCCACCACCCAAGACATTTTTCCATCCCCTCCCCTGTCAGCTTTCCGGAGAGACCACTCTCTCCGTGACTCCCTTGTTCGCTCCACACTGCCCTCCAACCCCACCACACCCGGCACCTTCCCCTGCAACCGCAGGAAATGCTACACTTGTCCCCACAACTCCTCCCTCACCCCCATCCCAGGCCCCAAGATGACATTCCACATTAAGCAGAGGTTCACCTGCACATCTGCCAATGTGGTATACTGCATCCACTGTACCCGGTGCGGCTTCCTCTACATTGGGGAAACCAAGCAGAGGCTTGGGGACCGCTTTGCAGAACACCTCCGCTCAGTTCGCAACAAACAACTGCACCTCCCAGTCGCAAACCATTTCCACTCCCCCTCCCATTCTCTAGATGACATGTCCATCATGGGCCTCCTGCACTGCCACAATGATGCCACCCGAAGGTTGCAGGAACAGCAACTCATATTCCGCCTGGGAACCCTGCAGCCATATGGTATCAATGTGGACTTCACCAGTTTCAAAATCTCCCCTTCCCCTACTGCATCCCTAAACCAGCCCAGTTCGTCCCCTCCCCCCACTGCACCACACAACCAGCCCAGCTCTTCCCCCCCACCCACTGCATCCCAAAACCAGTCCAACCTGTCTCTGCCTCCCTAACCGGTTCTTCCTCTCACCCATCCCTTCCTCCCACCCCAAGCCGCACCCCCAGCTACCTACTAACCTCATCCCACCTCCTTGATCTGTCCGTCTTCCCTGAACTGACCTATCCCCTCCCTACCTCCCCACCTACACTCTCTCCACCTATCTTCTTTACTCTCCATCTTTGATCCGCCTCCCCCTCTCTCCCTATTTATTCCAGTTCCCTCTCCCCATCCCCCTCTCTGATGAAGGGTCTAGGCCCGAAACGTCAGCTTTTGTGCTCCTGAGATGCTGCTTGGCCTGCTGTGTTCATCCAGCCTCACATTTTATTATCTTGGAATTCTCCAGCATCTGCAGTTCCCATTATCTCTGAAGGCATAGGGATGTTTGCCTTAATTAGCTGGATGTAGAATATTGGAGCAAGAAAGTCTTGTTACAGTTTTATAAAACATTAGTTGGGCCACATGCAATAGAGTGTACAGTTCACTCTATTCCATACAATCAAAGACATGATTGTACTGGAGACGGTGCAGAGGAGATTCATGAGGATGTTGCCTGGGATGAGGAGAGACCGCATAGGCTGGGTTTGTTTTCTTTGGAGCAGAGGAGGCTGAGTTCGGATCTGATTGAGGTATGCAAAATTGAGAGACAAAGTAGATCATGAGAATCTTTTCCCCATGGCAAATGTGTCTAAGACCAGTGACCTACGTTTAAGGTGAGGAGTAAGTGGGTAAGCCAAGATCTGAGAAAATAATTTTCATCCAGAGGGTAGTAGATTTCATAGAAATGTGCTGCCTGAGAGAGTGGTAGAGGCAAGTACTCTTGCAATATTTAAGAAGCATCTGGATGACTACTTAAAATGCCAGGGCACTCTCCGCTATGGCCCAAGTGCAGGTAAATGGGATTAGTGTGGTTTGGTGTTTGTAGGTCAGCATAGTCATAATGGGCCAAACGGCCTGTTTCTATGTTGTATAGCCCTATGACTCTAAAGGTTTGGTTGCCAAATCCACTGATGACTCAAGGATAAGCAGTTAAATAAGATATGAAGAAGACATAGGGAGGCTACAAAGGGATATCGATTGGTTAAATGAGTGGGCAAAGATCTAGCAAGTCTAGTATAATGTGTTTTTAAAAAAAGTGATATTATCCATTTTGGCAAGAAGAATAAAAAAATTACTACAGAGCTCTGAGATGCAGAAGGTTTGAATGTCCTAGCACACAAATTGCAAAGGATTTGTATTCAAGTACAACGAAAATTAGAAAAGCTAAATTTTTATCGTATTTTGCCAGGAAAATTATTTCAAAGTAAGGAGGTTATGTTTCAACATTGGCAATGGTGAGACTAAATCTAGAATACTGTGTATAGTATTCGGCTACTTATTTAAGAACAGATGCGAATATATTGGAAAACGTTTGGTTGAGTCTATTAGACACATGCCTTGAATGGGTTTGCGTTATGAGGAAAAATTGCACAGGCCATGTTTTTATCTGCTGGAGTTTAGAAGAATGAGAGGCAACTTCATTGAAACATAAGATCTTGGTCTTTTTAGGGTCAATGTGGAAATAACCTTTGCTCTTGTGGGACAATCTCGAACAATAGGGAAGCTTGAGGGACTGAGTGGACTACTACTGTTCTTAATTTGTACATTTGTATGTAACTATAAGTTGCTGTTATTGTTCAAATCTTTACATAAGTGTCAAGAGACACGCTGAGCCTTAAAGATGAAGTACAGCTTGGGGAAAAACTTGTGTTTAAGATTTTATGCATTTTATGTGGCAAGAAACCATCTTAAAATATTATAATTCTGACTGAGAACCTATGTGGTCAGATTATGGAAAGTGTACCATTGTGTCTTGAAGCAGTGAGTGATTTGGAAATTGCTGTGCTGCTACTGAACCTAAAGACACCAAATACTGTGAAATCTGAAGCCCAGCCCTGCAGTTATTTTGTGAACTTGGTTAACTTTGGGCAGCATCGTAGTTTAGTGGTTAGCCCTGCTACCTCACAGTGCCAGGGACTCAGGTTTGATTCTACCCTTGGGTGACTGTCTAAATGGAGTTGCACATTCTTCCTGTGTCTGTGTGGGTTTCTGCCGGGTGCTCCAGTTTCCTCCCACAGTAAAAAGATATGCAGGCTGGGTAGATTGGCCATGCTAAATTGCCTGTAGTGTCCAGGGATGTTGAGGTTAGACATGAGGAAATGCAGGGGTAGGAGAATGAGTCCGGGTGGGATGCTTTGGGAGGGCAGTGTCGACTTGTTGGGCCAAATGGCCTGTTTCCACACTCAAGGGATTCTATGATCTACGTTGAACTTCACTATAATTTGCCAGCGTTCCTAAGTCAATCAGGGCCATGTTCCCCAAATTCATTGTAATGAGAAAAGGAACAGTCATTTAATATATCAGGTGAAGTACCTTTTTGAAAGGTAGATATTGTTGAAATGTAGGAGAGGTCGCAACACATATATGCATAGGTACATTCCACAAGCAGCAAAAACCAGTGATCAACTCATCGCTTTTGACATGATTTAAGGAACTAACGTTAGCAAAGACAACTGTAGAACAACATGAAGCAAAATGCTGGATATCTAAAATAAAAGCAGAAAATACTCGTAAGTCGGACAGCATCTGTGGTCCTTGACCTGAAATAAATTCGTGCCTTTCTCCACGGATACAATCAGCCCTGCTCAGCTTTTCCAGGACGTCTCTTCCCCTTCTTCAATAGTGCCCTGAGATGGTGATGCCCGCCCGACGACATCATCACCTCAACCGGCAGGAGAGGCCCTTGCCCCCGTCGCCCTCCCCATGACTTTGTAGCATCTCTGCAGTGCGTCGTGTTACTCATCTGCCACGACCGTGGTCACTCGGCACGTTAGCCTGACCGGGACTGCGGTCCCCCTGCCATCTCGTTGTCCCGGCCCTCCATCCCACCCCCTCACCTTTTTGCTGTCCTCCACCAGCCGACTGAAGTCCCGGGCTGTTTTTTGCGGCTCCATGGCTCCCTCTTACCTCCAGCCGCTGGTTGCCCGTAGCAACCGACACGCGGTGGACGGCGGCTCGGCTGGTCCATACAGCTCGGGGAGCTCGGAATTGCGATGCGGCGAGCGATCGACTTCCTCCGACAATAACAACAACTTCAGAGGCGACTTTCCAGCCTTCTCCATGCAGATCGAACTCTCAATAATACCCGTAATAGGCCTTCGAGGCTCTTTCAGTCAGTTGTTGCTACTTCAGATGTAGAGTTTGTTTTATACACTCGGGGCTCTGTTTGTAGCGTCTTACAGGATTAGCAGTTCAGATGTCACTCGTGCACCTCTGTTGGAAAAAGTGAACATGCGGGCAGAGAGGGTAAGCGCTCTTAATTATCAATCGCATCAACTGTCCGAACACACTGAAAGTGTTTCTGAAGTGTCTGTTTTATGGCAACACAACACATTGTGTTCAGTGATAATAGGAACTGCAGATGTTGGAGAATCCGAGATAACGAAGTGTAGAGCTGGATGAACACAGCAGGCCAAGCAGCATCTTAGGAGTAGGAAAGCTTTTGTGCTCCTAAGATGCTGCTCGGCCTGCTGTGTTCAACCAGCTCCACACACATCATGTTCAGGCGCTGATTCTTCTTTGGCCAAAGGTATCCTCAGGACAACATGCCTTTGCTGCTCTTAACGGAACCATCCGCTAGTAAACTTTACTACGGCATATATGTGAAACCACCAAAGTTGATTGGAGCAAAGCTCTTGATGACCTTATCATCATTCCATCCTTACTGATCCATGATTTAATGTGAATATCTGACGTACTTACTTAGAAATACCAGGACTTAATAGTTGCCTCATAATAATTGCACAAACAACATTATGTAGATAATTCGACTCACAAAAAGATCATTCAGCCCAATGCCTCGACGTGCTGATATTTAGGTAGAATACACTCTGCTATAATGATGTGATGGTCATTCCAGCCATACATTCCTTCACCTTGTTTTCATCTTGCCTAGCATCAAATGTTTCAGCCAGAAGGTGCACAAGACCACCTATTTGCAATTTCCACCTGTCATCATTTCTGTCTTCGCAGTGCCAGTGGAGATCAACATAATACATGGGTGTAAAGAGGTTCAATGCCATAAATATTATTTATTCAGTATATGTTTCTGCTTTAATATGGGAAGGTTGTGAATATAGTACTAAAAGAGAGAAGGATCTCGTAGTTGGTTGCTATTAAAGAAGGTGTTCTAAAACGATTTATGTTACTGAAAGTTGGTAGGATGGATTGCATCCTAAATTGCTGAAAGAAGCAAAAGTAGAAATATTCAAAGCATTGGTGCAGTCTTAAAAGGAAGGAAAGGAGTATTGTCCGCAGTTCTGGTCCCTGCAGTATGGGAAGTGTTTGCACGTTGGGGATACAGAGGAGATCCATTAGAATGTTGCCAAGGATACAGCAGTTTATCAATGAAGAGAGGTTGGATAAGCTCAGGTTATTTTCTATAGAGCAGAAAAGGCTGAGAGAGGGCTTGATTGAGGTGTGTAAGATTAGGAGAGGTTTGGCAGGATGGGTTGAAAGCAGCTGCTTCCCTCTAGTTAAAAGATCAAGAATAAGGGAGCATAATTTTAAAGTGAAAGGTGGTGGATTTAGAGGGAACTGAAAAAAAGAGTGTTTGGAAAGATTTCACCGTTGGTTGTAGTGGAGGGATGGATTGGAACTTAACCTGGGACAGGTTAGTAAAGATTTGAGTCTTGTTGAGGTTGAGACCAATTCTCCTTCAGTATGCTTCTACAAAGACATAAATTGAGGCTTGTACATTCTATTCCAAGAGCACAGAGGTGACATTGTCATCTGTGTACTGAAGTTCCGCAAGCAAGATCAGCGTTTGTATTTCAACCGGTTGATGTTCAGAAGTTTCCTATCCATCCTGAATATCTTCTATTTCTAAAAATATGATGGTCACGCTACTGGAAAGCTTGTTCTTGACAAGATGAAGAATGGTGACAATGAAGATAGAGCAAAAGATGGGGTAATGACACAATCCTACTTGACCTCTTGATGGGTTCTGTCATATTATAGTTAGTGCGGATATTGATCACATCTTATCATGGAAGAGATGGAAGATGTTGATGAATTTCTCTGGATGTCTGGCCTTTGACAGTGTCTTCTATAGTACTTCCAGACTGATCTGAGTCAAATACCTCGGTCAGATTGGTGAAGTTCATGAAGAGTAGTTGGTGTTGTTCTTGGCATTTCTCTTGAAGTTGCCGAGCAGTGAAAATCATGTTCATAGTTCCATGATTGACACCAAACTAGCTTTCAGGAAGGATTTCCTGTGAGATTTGAGGAAGGGATCAGTGAGGATTTGGGCAATGAGCTTTCCATCATTAAAGTCAATTGAGAAATCCTCCAAAACATGAGATAATTTCCCTACTTGAAGCCACCTCTTGTCAAAGGTGATGCAGAAGTTTAACCTCTCATTCAATCTGCAAATGCTGCCTTGAACACCTAAGGATGAGCTTCTTCAACGATCCATGCTGATCCCAAGTTTCTTGTGTACAAGGCAGTCATTCTTCTGATTCTTACATATGGCTCCTGTATTTGGACTATGTACCGACACAACCTCAAACCTTTTGAGAATTACCATTAACCCTGATTGAGATGGATTCTCAGATCAGCTGGAAAGATAGGCATTGTAACATCAGTGTCTTTGAAGCAGCCAATAGCACGAGCATCGAGACCATGATCATCCAAAACCAAGTCCACTGGGCCAGCTATATGCTTTAGATGCTTGACTTTAATTGCCAAAGCAAATCATCTTCACTGTTTCAAGGAAGATACTTGAACAAGTGAAGGACAAATGAAGCATTTCAAAAACTCCCTGAAGACTTCCCTCAATTAATGGAACAAAGATGTCATTATGTGAGAGACACCTTGATCAGGAGAAACCTTCCTTGAGGAAGCTTCTGTACAAAGAGACACTACTCTTGCTAATGGGTGTTCTCAAAAAATTAGTACAGAAAAGGAACCAAAGAAAGAAATACCAGCAATTTCAAGGCCAAGGACGAAATCCCAAGAATGACTGCCTTGTACACAAGAAACTTGGGATAAGCATGGATTGTTGAAGAAGCTCATCCTTAGGCATTTAAGGCAGCATTTGCAGATTGAATGAGAGTTTGAAGTTCTGCATCAACTTTGATGAGAGGTCGCTTCTCAAGTAGGGGAATTATCTCATTTTTTGGAGGATTTCTCCATTGATTTTAATGATGGGAAGCTCATTGCCCAAATCGTCACCGATCCTTTCTAAAGTTGATGGAGTTGTGGATAGTGCGGAAGGATGTTGCAGGTTATAGAGGGACGTAGATAAGCTGCAGAGCTGGGCTGAGAGGTGGAAAATGGAATTCAATGCTGAAAAGTGTGAGGTGATTCACTTTGGAAGGAGTAACAGGAATACAGAGTACTGGGCTAATGGTAAGATTCTTAGTAGTGTCGATGAGAAGAGAGATCTCAGTGTCCATGTGCATAGATCCCTGAAAGTTGCCACCCAGGTTGATAGGGTTGTTAAGAAGACGTGCTGTGTGTTAGGTTTTATTGGTAGAGGGTTTGAGTTTCGGAGCCATGAGGTCATGTTGCAGCTGTACAAAACTCTGGTGCGGCCGCACTTGAGTATTGTGTATAGTTCTGGTCGCCGCATTATAGGAAGGATGTGGAAGCTTTGGAAAGGGTGCAGAGGAGATTTACCAGGCTGTTGCCTGGTAAGGAGGGAAGGTCTTATGAGGAAAGGCTGAGGGACTTGAGGCTGTTTTCGTTAGAGAGAAGAAGGTTAAGAGGCAACTTAATAGAGACATACAAAATGATCAGATGATTAGATAGTGTGGACAATGAGAGCCTTTTTCCTCGGATGGTAACGACTAGCACGAGGGGACATAGCTTTAAATTGAGGGTGATAGATATAGGACAGAAGTCAAATTTTACTCAGAGTAGTAAGGGCGTGGAATGCCCTGCCTGCAAGAGTAGTAGACTTGCCAACTTTAAGGGCATTTAAATGGTCACTGGATAAACATATGGATGGTAATGGAATAGTGTAGGTTAAATGGGCTGCTCAACATCGAGGGCTGAAGGGCCTGTACTGCGCTGTAATGTTTTATGTTCCATGTTCTAAATGTGCAGTCAGATATCCAGCTGTATGATTGGGCTCATCAGCCCAGCAAGGGCTCATTAGGGCGGCACGGTGGCTCAGTGGTTAGCTCTGCAGCCTCACAGCACCAGTGATCCAGGTTCAGTTTCAGCCTTGGGTGACTGTCTGTGTGGAGTTTGCGCATTCTCCCCGTGTCTGCGTGGGTTTCCTCTGCGTGCTTTGGTTTCCTGCCACAGTCCAAAGATGTGCCGTCTAGGTGGACTAGCCGTGCTAAATTGGCCGTAGTGTTCAGGGGTGTGTGGGTTATAGAGGGATGGGTCTGGGTGGGATGCTTCAAGGGGCGGTGTGGACTTGTTGGGCCAAAGGGCCTGTTTCCACCCTGTAGGGATTCTGTGAGCCCATGATAGTGACATGAAATTTCCTAGTGGGCAGTCACACTCGTTAGCGAGGCATTTCTGATGACAAGTGGGATCTGGAATGCATTGCTTGGAAGGGTAGTTGAGGCGGGAAATCTCACAACCTTTAAAAAGTATTTGGATGAGCACTTTAAGTATAACATTCAAGGCTATGGGCCAAGTGCAGAAAAATGGGTCTAGTGTCGACTTGATGACAAAAGGGCCTCTTCTGTATAGTCTTATTCTATGGTATGATAAATATTGGGGCATAGGCCTGAGTGAGCAAAATAGCTTTTGGAATAAGAGTTTATTGTTGTGATTAATTGACATATGGTTGCTTATGTTAGTTTGTTCACTGGTCTATATTTTCTGCATTTATTTGCTTAAGCCAGCAGGTAGAGCAAGAGAGCTTAAGTCACTGAAAACTTACAGAAAATTCCAGAAAAATCCAGGTTCTGGCTGAGACCAACTGCGTGTAGTAATCCTGTAAGTGGTGAGTCATTTACAAAAACTGTGGATAAATCTGTTATAGGTATTTTCTAATCAACCTATTCAGAAATGTTCTTGCACACCTCTGGAGCACGTGGAACTTGATGCCATGCCTCCTGGCTCAGAGGTAGAGGCACTACCGCTGCACCATGAGTGCCCTGATAAATCTGTATGTAGTGATTGTAATGAGGTCAGACAGCTGGACCTCATAGAATATGAGTTTCTTGATTGGGATTATTAATCTGGTCCAGTCAGCGAGCCCTGACTGACATACAAAGGCTGAGTGTCAGAGATACTGACACGCTGGTGCCTGACTCTGAATGAGGTAGTACTATCGTCAAGAACTGATCATGTATAAATAAGGGGTGACTTGGTGATGGGATATCAGCCTCTGTAAAGTTTTTTCACTGTTGCAGATTTCACCAGTGTCATCTCTGCATGCCTTTGAGTTAAATCAGATATTCAATTTCTAAAGCAAAAAAAGCAAACCAGCAAATACATAATATTCACATTGCACCCTTTGGATGTATTTAGATGAAAAGGCAGTGGCAGATAAGCAAGAGGTATGGCCCCAGCTAAAGATTGTACAATACTCATCTTCCTATTTTGTTGTTCCATGCCAATTTTCTTCACAAAGCATATTGACATAGCAGTGACAACAAATAATGAAGATGTCTTTGCCAAGATTTAAAACATTTTTCTGCATGTAAAATGAGAGATCATGGATCCGTTGTCCATTATACAGCCTACCTGTTTTATTTCTTTGGAAGTATTTCATTATTCTGACTGGTTCTCTCTTCAAACTTGATCAAATAACCATTGTTTTTCATAAGCCCTGATTGAACAATTAGGGAATCTCAGTTTTGAATCCTGTGGTAACACAATCAACAATTAAGGTATGCACCGACTACCCTGCAGACTGATATTACTGATAATACATTTTAAACTTATTATTTCCTTTTTATTGTTACAGTTAGTTAATGGCAAGAGTCCCATCTCATGTCAACCACCCTATTCTGTTCTGCCACTCAGGTTATTTTGACCTTGCAGAATTGGCACTCCAGCTCTTTTGGTATTCAGGGCACAATAGGCAAGCCTAAGCGAATATAGATGGCATCATCTGTCAAAGTGCTGTTCAAAACTTCATATACATGCCTGCACATGCTTTTTGAGGAAGATGGAAGTACATGGTGTTTGTGAGACCTACCTTATAGTTTATTTCTGATGGTTCATTGTCAGTTGACCTAAATAGTTTTGACTCCTACAAGTACAAAGCTTGTTTATTCAAAACATAAATTTATCTTTTCTCTTTTCAGATGCCCAAAAGAAATGATGTATATTTTCAATATTTCACTTTTCTGTTTATCAGTGGGCAAGGATAGATTGCCGTGAAGCGCATTCAGTGGACAGGTTATTGACTCTGACTGAGATCGGTGCGTGCAAAATGAAATTTCATGCCAGTGAATTCTGGAATATTTTTATAGAACTGTCATGTGGCCATGGAGTTAAAATTGTAACATTCCAGGAACAGACCAAAACTGTGAGTGGTTCTTGATGTGAAGTATGCAATTATGTCAGGGATCAGTAACTACAGACAAAATATTTTGTGCCACACTTGCAACTGAATTTCTTGAATGCATTCTGTAAAACTTGCTATAACCAGTATAAGAGAAACTAATAGAAACATGTAAGGCCTAAACATCTGCATTACTGATGAGATGTACTCACTTGTGCATAGACCCATTAAGTTCAGGCCAGATGATTCCTGTCAAATGCATAAACATGCATGACAATATTTTGTTGAGAAGGCGGGAGAACCATTTCAAATTAACCCAGCAAAATGGTCTGGAAATTTACTTAGATTCTTCTTTGACCACCATTGTTTTTGTCTGCCTTTTGGGCTCAAAGTCTTCTATGTGGGCACCATATATGCAGAGCAAATGCTATGCAAAGCCCAAGGTGGCATATTGTACAAATGACCTTGAGAAATTAGACCAGAAGATATAGGAGCAGAAATAGTCATTCAGCCTATTGAGTCTGCTCTGCCATGGCTGATAATTGTCTCAAAGGATTTGAGGGGAAGATATAAAAGCACATCGAGGAAAGCCAAGAAGGAATTCAGACAAGTCTGAGGAAGGCAAGCAATGTACTCTATTGGCCAAATGTGAGCAAGAAAATCAAAAACATCAGCCAGTACAATGTTTCTATTGCATACGAAGCTAAGTAAAGTAGAGAATCACTGAGGACACATGACATTCTGGACAAAGCATGGACGAAGCTGGGCATAGATGTTTTCACACTTGCAGAAACTGATTTTCTTGTCTCAGTAGATTACTATTCTGACTCATGGGAGCTGAACCAGTTGTCCTCAATGACTACTGCTCAGATTGTCAAATTCTTATAAGCACACTTCAGCTATTATGGCATTTCTGACACTATCGTGAGCAACAATGACTCTCTGTTCACAAGTAAATTATTTTGATTTGATTTGCCTTGTTTTTATTATTATTATCATCATATACCTAGGTAAAGTGAAAGGTTTTGTTTTGCATGCAGTACAGGCAGATATGCCATACAAAGTGCATAGAGTAATGGAGCAGAGCAAAGAATACAATATTACCCCTGCAGAGAAGGTGCACAGAGTGAGATCAACATTACGTTTAAAATGTGAGAGGTCTATTCTGAAATCTTATACCAGCAGTGAAGAAGCTGTCCTTGAACTATTCAATCGCATAATCAAACATTTATGTCTTCCGCTGCAAGGAAGAGGAGGGAAGAGAGTATAGCCATGGTGGGAGGGGTTTTTGATGTTGTTGGTTGCTTTCTCAAGACAGTGGGAAGTTCAGATGAAGACAATGGATGGAAGGCTGGTTTGCATGATGGACTAGGCTGTGTTTACGACTCTCTGCAGTTTCTTGCCTCTTAGGAAGGACAATTGCCAAACTTTGCTGTGGAGCATCCAGATAGAATTTTTTCTATGATGCATCTATTTAAGTGCTTCATAAAATGTCAACACCACATCATCTCCATGCTGTCCCTAGTTGAGGTGACAGTAAAAAATGATGAGTGACATGGAGGGGTATTTGAAGATAGTGATGTTACCATGTATCTGCTGCCCTTGTCCTCCTAGATGGAAGTGGTCATGGGTTTGCAAGGTGCTGTCTCAGGATCTTTGGTGAATTTCTGCAGTGCACCTTGTAGATAGTACGCACTGCTGCTTCTCAGCGTTGATGGTGGATGGAGTGGATACTTGTGGATGTAGTGCCAATCAAGTGAGCTGCTTTATGGGATGGTGTCAAGCTTCTTAAGCTTCTTGTTGCAGCTGCATCCACCCAGGCAAGTGGGGAGTATTCCAGTACATTCCTTACTTGTGCCTTTGTAGGGTAGACAGGCTTTGAGGAGTCTGGAGGTGAGTTATTTGCCACAGTATTCCTAGCTTCTGGCGTGCTCTTGTAGCCACTCTATGTGGCGAGCCCAGTTGAGTCTCTGGTCAATGATAACACCCAGGATGTTGATAGCGAGGGATTCAGTAATGGTAACACCATTGATTGTCAAGGGGCGGTGGTTAGATTGTCTGTTGCTGGTGATGGTCATAGCCTGGCATTTGTATGCCAAGAAAGTTACTTGCCAGTTGTCAGCCCAAGCCTGGATACAGTCCAGATCTTGTTGCATTTGAACATTGTCTGCTTCTGTGTCTGAGAAGTCATGAGTAGCACTGAATGTTGTGTAATCATTGGCAAACATCGCCACTTCTGACCTTATGATGGGGTGAAGGTCATTGATGAAGCAGCTGAAGATGGTTGGGTTGAGGACTCTACCCTGAGCAACTCCTGCAGAGTTATCCTGGAGCTGAGATGATTGATCTCCAACGACCATGACCATCTTCCAATGTGTCAGGTATGACTCCAACCACCGGAGAGTTTGCTTCTGAGACCCATTGATTCCAGTTTTGCTCAGGCTCCTTGATGCCACACTTGGTCACATGAGCCATAATATCAAGTGCTGTCACTCTCATCTCATCTCTGGAATTCAGCTCTTTTTTCCTGATTTGAACCAAGGCTGTAATGAGCTCAGGAGCTGAGTGACCCTGGTGGAACCCAAACTGGACATCACTGAGCAGGTTATTGCTGAACGGGTGCGGCTTGGTAGCACTGTTGATTACACCTTCAATCAGTTTACCGATGATTGACAATAGACTGATGGGGCAGTAATTGGCCAGGTTGGATTTGTCCTGCTTTTTATATATAGGATATACTTGGGCAATTTTCCACATTGTTGGCTAGATATCAGTGTTGTAACTGTACTGGAGCAGCTTGGCTATGGGAGTGGCAAGTTCTGGAGCACAAGTCTTCAGTACTGTTGCTGGAATGTTGTCAGGACCTATCGCCTTTGCAGTATCTGGTTGCTCCAACCGTTTCTTGATATCATGTAGAGTGAATCGAATTGGCTGAAGACTGGTATCTGTGATGCTGGGGACCACTGGAGGAGGCCGAGATGGATCATCCATTCTGTGCTTCTGGCTGAAGATTGCTGCGAGAGCTTCTGCCTTATCTTTTGCACTGATGTGCTGGGCTCTTCGATCATTGAGGTTTAGGATATTTGTGAAGTCTCCTCCTCCAACATGCCCGACTGGTAGTACTGCTGAGCTTAGATCTGATCTGTTGGTTGTGGGATCACTTAGCTCTGTCTATCACTTGCTACTTATGCTGTTTGGCATGCAAGTAGTCCTGTTTGGTGGCTTCGTATGATTGACGCCTCATCTTCGGTTAACCTGGTGCTGCTCCTGACATGCCCTCCTGCACCCTCCATTGAATCAGGATTGATTCTCCTGGCATGATAGTAATGGTTGAGTCGGGGATATGCTGGGCCATGAGGTTACAGATTGTGCCGGAATACAGTTCTGCTGCTGTTGATGGCCCACAGTGCCTCATGGATGCCCAGTCTTTAGTTGCTAGATCTGTGCAAAGTCTGTCCCATTTAGCACGATGATAGTGCCACACAACACATTGGAGGTTATCCTCAATGTGAAGGTGGGACTTCGTCTTCACAAAGACTGTGCGGTGGTTGCTCTTACCAACACTGTCATAGACAGACATATCTGCAGCTGGCAGATTAGTGTGGATGAGGTCAAGTATGTTTTTCCCTCTTGTTGGTTGCCTCACCACCTATCACAGACCCAGTCTAGCAGTTATGTCCATTTAGGACCTGACCAGCTTGACCAGTAGCACTGCTGCCAAGCCACTCTTGGTGGTGAACATTGAAATCCCCCACCCAAAGTACATTTTGTGCCTAGCCATCCTCAATGCTTCCTCTAAGTGTTGTTCAACAAAGAATACAGATTCATTGTTGGAGGGAGGACAGTGTGTGGTAATCAGCAGGAGGTTTCCTTGCCCATGTTTAACCTGAAGCCATGAGACTTCATGGAGTCCAGAATCAATATTGAAAACTCTCAGAGCAACTCCCTCCCGACTGTATACCAATGTGCCGCTACCTCTGCTGGGTCTGTCCTGTCAGTGGGACAGGACATATCAGGGATGGTGATGGTGGTGTCCTGGATATTGTCTGTAAGTTGTGATTCCATGAGTACGACTATGTCAGGCTATTGCTTGACTAGTCTGTGAGACAGCTCTCCCAATTCTGGCACTCACCCCCAGATGATGATGACTTTGCAGGTTCGACAGACCCATTTCTGCCATTGTCTTTTCTGGTGCCTAGGTCAATGCCAGGTGATCCATCAGGTTTCATTTGTCTGAGACTTTGTAGTGATTGGTACAACTGAGTGGCTTGCTGGGCTATTTCCGAGGGCAAATGAGAGTCAACCACATTGCTGTGGGTCTGGGGTCACATGTAGGCGAGACTGGATGAGGATGGCAGATTTCCTTCCCTGAAGGACATTAGTGAATCAGATCGGTTTTTCCTGACAATTGACAATGATTTCACGGTGATCAGTAGCTTCTTAATTTCTGCTCTTCTTTTTATTGATTTCAAATTCCACCATCTGCTGTGGGGGGATTTGAACTGGGGAAATCCCAGAACATTAATTGAGTTTCTGGATTAATAGTCTAGCGATAATACCACTAGGCTATTGCCTTCCCCAACGGAGATGTGGACAAGTCAATCCTCAAGCAGAGAAACACACCTACTGAAGGCATAAAAAGTAGTCCAGTACAATGACTAATGTCGTGCAGCACATAAACTGTTCTTCAGATCGCAAAGAAGCTTTTGAAGGAAGTAGTAATAACAGACGTAATTTAAAAATATCAAGATGAAGCAGCCAAAGCCAAATTTCATTTTGACAAAACTGCTAAACCATTTCCAAAGTTGAGTAATGGACAGAAATGTAAAAACATTTAATGTTCTGAACAGAGATGAGCCCAAGTGGTAGCTTGAGATTAGCATGGAGCAATTATAATCTTGATTATACTCAGTTGCAGTGAACAACCAGATATACTATCTGAAACCATTGGCACATTTGCCCAACTGAAAAAGCTGTTCCTCAACTAAATGCTGGTCAAGAAGGGGTAAACACATCAATAACACAAAACACACATCAAACGCCAGACCCAGAGGTCTTACCAAGCCAACAGCAGACACAGAACAACAACAGTGACTACAGCAACAAGTTTCACAGCACTGGTGAAACATCTCCCAGATGATTGCAAATGACAACATTACACATGTGTACCATTAAGAGACCAGCATGATTTAAGGATTGTGTGTGCAATGCATATACAGACACTGATGGAAATAATGAACTGTTAAGATGTGAAAACAGTAGTGTGTATAGCTGGTAACTCAGGCAACCAAAAATATAAGTACAGCATACCAGTTTTTCTTTCTTTTGATTTTTCATTATTTGTCTGAATTTAAATGCAAATGTGTACAATGTTTGTTATAATCTGCTGTATTCACGTGGCCTCTACTATAAAGCACACAATCGATACGCAGACATCTTAAGCTTCACTTCAAAAAATCCTTGTGTTGAACACCCTGTTGCGTGGTACACTTGAAACAGTCACAAATGAACCTTTTTTCTCTTTCCAGCTCCATGTCAAAATTTTACTTAACCTGTTTATACTTAATCACTTTCTTGGATGCATCTGTACCACGGCACCAAAAAAACCTAAGAGGAAAAGCTATTTCCTGAAGTTTGGGACAATCTACTATCACTGAGGAATTCAAAAATGCATTTGGCCTCTCAGTAAGACCTAGAGTCAGATACCCTAGGCATCTGAAGATCACAGTCAAATAAGCTGCAAAATCAGTTATAACTGCAACTCTTTCCTTCTGAAGAAAGACTAAATGATGTCTAATTTATAAAGTTTCGTTCAATATCGAGTATCTTTGATGGTCATCTGCAATGAATTAAACATAAAAAGAGTTACAAAATGCATTTGTTATATTTTGGTAAAGATTTGATAACAATGAGCAAAACATTGTTTGTCTTTGCATTAAGCATTCAAAAGCGGCTAAAAGTTGACATAAATATGAACAGGTTTGTACCAGTTAGTAGTAACTTTATAAATCAGTCACCTTTAAAAAAGTGAACAATTACGCATAATTAATAATTAATGTTGATAGAAATGAGAATTGGTTTTATTCCAATGATAGTTATTGCATCCACTAAAACAAATTCTCTCATACACTGAAAAAAAAATCAGTTTAATTCACGTAAGTTTTGCAAGCTGTGCTGTTTCACTCAAATCACATTGAAGACAAAATTTATTGTCAAATTTGAAAGTAGGCATTGATTGTATTGTGGGTCTACAATGGAGAAATAAAGTAATCTTGGATTAACTTGAAGGAGTGGTCTGGTAGTTCTTTGAGAGCTTAAAGGTTTGAAGTATTTCATTTTGACGAGGTGAGGATGGTGAATTGGATCCTTTTTTGACCTCCTCTGTTGGTCTCAAACTTTTTGTTTAAGCATATGGCTATAGTCACAATTCAATTAAAACATAGTACGGTCAAAAAGAATGAACTAATTATGAGACTTACTTCAGTGAAAGAAAGAGGAATTATGTTACTCACTAACTCAGAGAAAACTTATAAAACACACCAAACACAAACACACACAGATATAAAGTTTTCAAAAGAACATCATGTCTACTATAGTTGGAAGATAAAGAATATGTAATTCATAAACTTCTTAAATAGTCCTCGAGTTGGTATAGTTCGCTTGAGACAATATTTGTTTTGTAGAGGGAATACGAAAATTTGTAGAATCCTTGAGTTCTTAATGAGCGGATGTTTCTCCAATTTGTTCTATCACCAGTGTTTGAAATACTGACATAGAAACAGGGAGAGAAAGAGAGAGAAACTTCCAATCTTTGTCATTATCAATCCATGTTCTCGCTTTTTCCTGCTCAAAAGCACCTGGAGGTGACTTAATTGCACGATGTCACACTTCAAGCAAGGTGTCAATCAAAAATATGAGTAACAGGCTGCTCCATGTCTGTAGTGTAGTTATTTTCAGTAAAATGTTAATATCTGCTGAAGCTGGCTTTGTTTATCTACATTGATTTCATGAACTTGGCTCTGCCTGCTCAGATGACCAAGGAACCACCTTAAGAATATTTTGTCTCCTCTTTCTAAAAATCCAGTTTGATTCATGGAAGATCTTGGAAATTAAAACCAGAAATTGAAAAAAGATAGTCCACTTTATACCATTACCATGATTCTTTACCAAATATGGAGTCACTCTGACATACCAACCTCATTTAAGACAGGTAAACTGATATTTGCTTATCGCTATGATGCAGTGACCCTAAACTAATGATCACAGTTGTGTGCGCCACAAAGGCACACACACTGAACGAAAGCCTTTATATTTTAGCTTCCTTGCTATTATGTAAGTTAAAATCAAATTTATTACAATAAATAATTATCATAAGAGTCAATAATCAAATCTGTATTGCCTATCTTATTTTAACAACTTTGTAATTGCTTTCTTTTGCACAGGTTGACCTCCAACTTCAACTGAAACAAAGTTGAGAGACTACCAAATTCAAATGCATTTATTTCATCAGTGGTGCTTTCAAGCAGCAAAACAAGAATGTCTGCAGTCTACCTTAATAACATGTCTGAAATCTCTGTTACTCAACTTTCTCCTATTCAATTTTTATAAAAT
Organism: Stegostoma tigrinum; assembly: GCF_030684315.1. NCBI lineage: Eukaryota > Metazoa > Chordata > Chondrichthyes > Orectolobiformes > Stegostomatidae > Stegostoma > Stegostoma tigrinum. Next base: position 65,321,865 of record NC_081360.1, on the reverse strand, counting down.
TTCCTGTTAATGAGCAGTGTATTTAAGGTGGAGAGAGGAAGCCTAGACGACAGTCTCCTCCCATAGCTGTCAGACTCCTATCCATTTCTAGTACTGGCTGGTACCCTTCTTGGTGCTGTCAAATTCCATACCCCTCTGCACTTCTATTAAGATGCTAACCCATCTGAGTATCCCAGACTGGACCCTCATCCCAGTATTGTAACATCAGAAGTGTTGGCCTTCATCTGTCTGCAGCTATGAGCCAACCTTGTGGAGCAGTCTGAGCTCAATGGCCTTGCATTATATTGCAGTGCTTGTTATGAACAGTTTATGAGAAAATGGGTATGACACTCTTGCATATAATTATATATTTAGAATCATCTGGTTACCTTAAAACTGGATTTCCAGGAAGAATAGGATGCAGCTTTGGATGCCTTGTTCCTGAAAGTATTGAAAAACTTGGTCCTTTTGAGCAGAACCCTGTGGTGAATAGTACAAACGCAAATATTCATTGAATGGCCATAGCAGAAAAGTTGAAACAATTTTGACAGTAATCGAATCTGAGCAGAAGGTGAGGAAGAAACGTATTCCTTTCTGGAAGACTGCCATTGTGAGTCTACTCAAATGTAGGAATGAAGGAACAGGAGTGGTTCATTCAGCCCGTTCGAGTTTACCCCTCCATTCAACATGATAATGGCTAAGCAAATAGTTCAATGCCTTTTAGCCATTCCATCCCCATAACTCTGAATGCCATTTGTAATCAGAAATCTATCACTTTTTACCTTAAATATACTCAACAAATGAGTTTCCTCAGCCATCTGTGCCTAACATTATAATGTTACCATTTTTTCTGTCTTAACTGTAATTTGCTGGAAGTAAAGTGGATCATCAGAGAAGCAGAATGTACAGTATTCAAAGAGTTGTACACCTACACACATTACATGTATAATAATGCAATATTTTAGAACTTCGGTCAGGATTTCTGGCATGCTAATGTGTTTGACTTGTGGACCATGTACTATGGTAAACAACCAGCATTAATCTTGAAAAATTGTCTTCAGTTCACGTATTCACAGACTCACAGAAGATGGCTGAAAGCTAGTGTTCTCTTTTGCTCATGGTTGAGGCAAGTTCTTTTCTTGCCCACCTGTTCTATGTCAATAGTGTTTTGAAGGACAACTTTGTCTAAGGCACATCCAGTTACAACCATGTTGGATCCCTACATACTGGAAATGTCAGCCAGGCATGGTATGGAGAAATGCAGCTGATGGTAAGTGTATTTAGGATAGTTCTTGTAACGCTACAATGCTGTAAATATGCCAGCAGTAGAGTGTTACCTAAAAATATTTTAGAGTCAAACAGGCCCTCCGCCTACCACATCTATGCCAGCTAAAAAACACCAAAGTATTTTAATCCCATTAGTCTGTACTTGGTCCACAAATCTACTCTGCCTAGGCAATTTGAGTGTTCATCCAGATGCTTCTTAAATGTTATGAGGTCTGTCAACCCCTCAGGCAGCACCCTCTGGGTAAAACCACTTAATCTTCACCTTAAAATTTTGCCCTTTGATCTTAGACATGTTTGTTGTTGAAAAAGGATTCTCACAATCCACTCTATATCTCATATTTTTGTATACCTCAATCACATCCTGCCTCAGCCTCATCTGCTCCAAGAAAAACAAACCCAGTCTCTCCTCATAATTGAGACTTTTCATCCTGGGCAACATCCTGGCAAATTTCCTCTGCATCCTCTCCAGTGCAATCACATCCTTCCAGTAGTGGTGACAAAAACTACACGCAGTATTCCATTTGTGGCCTAATCAATGTTTTATAATGTATCACGACTTCCTTGCTCCTATATTCTACATCCAGCTAATAAAGGCAAGCATACTATGTGCCTTCTTCACTGCCCTGTCTACCTGTCTACCTTCAGGGATGATTCTAATTCTATCTATGGACTTGTACACCAAGGTCTCTTTGTTCCTTAGTAGTGCCAAGGAACCTACCATTCATTGTGTGTACATTTTCCTCATTAGACCTCCCGAAATGCATTACCACACATTATTGTGATTAAATTCCGTCTGCCAGTGCTCTATCCATTTTACCAGCTGATCAATATCCGACGCTGAGACCATCCTCCTCGATATCAACAACATTACCAATTTTCCTGTCATCTGCAAAGTTACTACTAATGCTTTCTACATTCACATCCAAGTTGTCAATGTATATAACAGATAGCAAGGGTCCCAACAGCAATCCTTGCGGTACATCATTAGTTACTGACTTCCAATCACAAAGCATCCATCCACCATCACCCTTTGTCTACTATTAGAAAGCCAATTTTAGATCCTGTTTGCCAACTTGCCTTGGATCCCATGGGCTCTTGCTTTTTTGACCAGCATGCCATGTGGCACCTTGTCAAAGGCCCTATCGAAACCCATGTTAACTAAAGGAATTATACTAGCCTTATCAATATATTTAGTCACCTTTTCAAAAAAAAATTCAATTGAGTTAGACAAAAATCTCCCTCTAACAAATCCATGCTGATTATCCCTGATCAACTCCCGCCTTTCCAAATATTGATTAATCCTGCCGCTCAGAATTTTTTCCATTCATTTCCCGACCACCAACATCAAACTTACTCGTACATAATTTCCTGGCCTATCGCTGCTGCCCTTCTTAAACAAAGAAATCAAATTAGCTATCTTACAGTCATCTGGCTCTTCACCTGTGGTCAGCAAAATACTAAATACTTCTGCCAGGGCCCCAGCAATCTTGCCCCTTACCTCCGATAGCAACCTGGCATACATGTCGTCAGGCCTTGAGGATTTATGCATGTTTATTTACACTAAAACATCAAATACCTCCTCCTTATTAATCTTAACATGTTCTGGAACCTTGCCATCCCAAGTGAAATCCCTGGCTATGATACCTTTCTCTTTGAATTCAGGTGAGAACTGCTCATTTAAGCCTCACCCATGTCCACTGGCACCATGTACAGGTTGCCATTTGGTCTCTAGTAGGCTGTACTCTTTCCCTGGTAAACCTCCTACTCCTAATAAAATGCCTTGGAGTTTTCCTTGATCCCATCTGCCAAGGATATTTTTTGGCTCCTCTTTACTCTCTTAATTTATTTTTTTAAGCAAGGTCTTACATTCTCTACACCTCTGAAAAGCTTCCCTGATGTTTAATGCACTGTACCTGACTATGCTTCCTGTTTTTTTTCTTTGTCAAGCTGTTGATACCCCATGACATCCAGGGTTCCCTGAACTTGCTTCCCCTACCTTTCACTCTTAGCAGAACACACTGGCCCTGAATTCTCACTTTCCAACTTTTAAAAGGCTCCCACATTCCAAATATAGACTTACCTGCAAGTAACTGCTCCCAGTCTGTTTTCTAGATCCTGTCTTACAGTACTGAAATTGGCCTTCCTGCAATATAGATAATTAACATCTGCTGTATTTTTATTCCTTTCCTTGGAGACTTTGAAACTTACAGATTTATTCCCAAATTGCTCACCCACTGAAACTTTAGCTACTTGACTGGCTTCATTCCCTCAGATTAGGTGTAGCATTGCCCCATCTCGAGTACGACTATCTATGTATTGAGCCAAAAAGCTCTCCTGGATGCATTTTAAAAATTTCACCACTCTAAACCTTTCACAATAAGGCAATCCCAAGTAATGTTAGCAAAATTGAAATCCCCTACAATTATATTCCTGTTTCTCTCACATTTTTCTATGATTTGCCCACATAATTGTCCCTCTATGCCCTTATGGTGTTGGGAGGCTTGTCGTATAATTCCAGGAAAGCAATCACTCATTCTTTATTTCTGAGCTCTACCCAGATGGCCACGTTTGAACAGCCTTCCAAGACATCCTCCCTTATTACTGTGATAATGGTTTCCTTTATCAATGATGCAACGCCTCCACCTCTCCTTTCCCCCAACCCCCACCATCGCGCCTGAAACTCCCAACGCCTGGAACATTGAGCTCCCAACTCTGTCCTTCCTTTAACTTTCGTAAGACAAATTTCATTTGATGGGTTAACGTGAAAGTACCTTTTCCTTGGTTTTACACATTAGTGATAATGAATTAATATTTGATCTACATTGATTTTAGTTTGCTCGTTATGGTAAAGTGTTAAAAATGAAATCTTCTTTAATCCTACCTTTTGATTATTGGGAAATTAATTTTTCTTAAACAAAATCAATCTGTACGGGGTTCATAACACTCGTTACATTTTATAACTTCATTCATTATTGAGATCAGGGTGTGGCTGGTTAGGCAGTATTTATTATCCATCCCTAATTGCCCAGAAGGCAGTTAAGAGTCAACCACATTGCTATGGTTCTGGAGTCACAGTAGACCAGACCAGGTAAGGATGGCAGTTTCCTTCCTCAAAGGATATTGTGAAATAGATGTTTTTTTCCAACAATTGACAATGGATTCATGGTCATCATTAGATTCTGAATTCCAGATATTTTATTGTAGTCAAATTCCACTATCTGCCATGGCAGGATTTGAACTGAGGTCCCCAGAACATTAGCTGGCTCTCTGGATTAACAGTCCAGCAATAATACCACTAGGCCATTGCCTCCGCATGAATCACATTTGCCCATTTAATCTTTGAGGAATATTAGAGGTATAATAACATAAACTAACATTGTAACAGCAATCTAAATGCAGTGCTTAAGAACTTAAAACCAAAATAACCACTAAAAGTCTGTGGTAGTGCAGATATAGTTTTAGTTTGGGGACAGCATGAAGTAGATTACAAAATTTTGTTTTTCATGTGACAAATCAGCTCAAGACAATTATTAGATAATTTGCATTTTACAAGGAGGACACAATGTAATTTTAAATTGGAATTTGCTTGAGAACACAGTGTGATCCTACAATGGGCTATGTAAGTGCTCTGAGGAACTAGGTTTCAGATTCAAGGTAGCAGGTTTTTCAGCAGCTAATCCATAATAGAGTAGATAAACCATGCCATAAAGCTGCCTTTTTGCAAGCAGCAGACCCAACTCCTCTGATTTTCTCTCACATCAAGCTAAAAAGCCTGCTGATACTTCATCTTTCCACCTTCCTCCCCATCTCACTACCCTTCCCAAAGCTGACCTTGCGGACACTGTTAGCAAATTAGTTATCGCCATATATCTCAAATCTCTCTCCAGAATGTCCATTCACTTGAGAATTAAGGTCTGTACATCTATAAGCTTATTGTGATCAATTTGTATTGACAGCATCCTCCATCGTGAAATCTCCGCTCCCAAGCTATATCTTGCAATACTGTTTTCACCCAAACTGCAAAAGTGACGTCAAGGTTCTTATTTGAAATCACAGCATGTTCTTACCCCTATGTTTCTGAAATTATTTTCTCCTGTGGGACTCTCACCTTGTTCCACTTTTTTGCCAATCACTTAAAAAATTTTTCCTTCAGTGTCCACACTAGTATTGGGATAACTAATGTTGCACAATTACTTTGGTGATTTTAGCCATCTTCTCACTGACTGCGCCCTCTTGAACGTGAGTTCTCTGGCCTCTTTGTAAAGTCCCCTTCACTAGTAACTCCCTTACCCATATACATGGCTACCAACTCTCAACTTTGCCATTTCATGTGGCCTCCTTTCTCCTATTGTGTCAATATGGATAAAGTCAGCTCAATCCCTTCCATTTATTTCTTTCTACCCTCTTCCAACTCCATTTCCTTCTCTCCCCACCCCAGAAGAAAAACAAACTCCCTAATTAATTTACGATTGCATTTTCAAATTCCCAATTATCTATGTAATTTGCTGTTTATTTACAACAACAAAGAGTACACCAATCAGTCTCCCCAGTCACACCCTTGCCTCTCCTTTGTGTCCATGTTAAATGCTTCACCACCTCTAACCTGGTTATTCCCCCAGAATGCCTCTCAATTTTGTTCCCTTAGTCCAAGGTTTGCAGACAAAATATTTAGCTAGATTTGGTTGTGCTATATGAAGCACATCCAGCCCTGTTTACCTTCTACAAAGCTTCTCATATTTCAGCACGAATGCTGAAATACAAAGACAACATCTCGGGCTTCTCTTCTCCAATATAAAATCCACTTCCCCTCTCCCCAACCCAATCGAACGCCAAACCCACTCACTACCTCTGAATGTATCTATGGAGCAAGTAAAAAATTCTGCCAAGAGGGTGAGAAATAAATAGCAAGTACATTAATTAAATGATTTACCTACAATAAAAACAGAGACACAAAGTACTATACTGAAAAGGCTAAGGAATAAATGTAAAACCATCATGAGGTAAATGCAGGGAAATGTAACAATGCTAACAAAATCAGAGGAAGTGGTGACATAATGGTAATGGCACTGGACTACTAATCCAGAAACCCAGGTGAATGTTCTGGAAACATGGTTTTGAATCCGCCAGAGCAATTGGTGCAATTTGATTCATTAAAAGTCTGGACTTGTTTTAAAGCTAGCCTAATGGTGACCATATAGTCATTGTGAATCGAGGAAAAAAAAAGCCATCTAGATCACTAGTGCTCTTCAGAGAATTAAATCTTCCATAGTGCTGCCATTGTGATGCAACTCTTCATTAACTTATTAAAATCAAAACTCATCTCTAATCTCTGGATAAGGCAATGAAAGTTATTCAGTAGGTGTTTAGATGAAAACATAGGTAACACTTATAGAAAATTCAAGCATAAAAATTGAAACTCAAAGAAACGTATTAATTTTTTGACCTTTTAAATTAGATAAGAAAAAAATTTACTGCTAGAGCATACTTCATGGATATATTCGTGCAATTATGATTTTGATTATTAGTATACTTTACAGTTAGATTGCTACATAACAACTCAAAGTGGAATGAAACAAAGAACTAGATGTCATGAAGATCTGAAACAAAAACATAAATTGCTGAAGAAACTCAGCAGATCTGGTAGCATATGTGATGAGAAAGCAGAGCTAACATTTGAAGTCCAGTGACCCTTCAGTTCTGAAGAAGAGTCATTGGACTGAAAACACTAATTCTCCTTTCTCTCCACACATGCTACCAGATATGCTGAGTTACTTCAGCAACTTCTCTGTTTTATTTCAAATGGAAGTTTAAACTATATAAGGTTGATGATTACCATTGCATCAAAGAACTTTCCAATGGTAGCAAAATGATAGCGTAGTTAACATTACAGAGATGATTGTGAACCAGGAAATCATAGATGATTTATGAAAGAAAACATATTTTAATGAACTAAGATTTGGCAAAGCAAACACAAAATACAAAATTAAAAAGCAGGCCTATTGTCTCTTGTTACAAGATTCAATTAAAAGATTGTCCCTGTTCTCCTAAAATGTAGGCAAGAGAAATTGGACTGCTGGGAGCAGCCCTGAAGACATTGCTAAATGACATTAACTATGCAGACAATCACAAGATCCACATTTAAGTATCTCTACTACATTACACATAGCTTTACCTCTCACATACTGGTACCTTAGATGCTGATATGATTTGACCTTTTTTTATTACATGAAACAGACTCTCATCCTTAAATAAGCAAAGATAGTGGTGGTTCATTTTGGATTTTTAACCTTTCTTACACTGAACAGTTCTCAGTTCTTAAAAGTCAGCGTCTCCTCTAGCTTATCAGTTTGAGAAAAGGAGTTTGTATGACACAGAACAGATACTCATGCAGTTTTTATAACCTGGTAAGCCATCGTTCTGGTACAATTTGGTTAACAGTTTTCATTCTGTATAAAATAGATTCTATTTTCAATTAACACTACTATCCACATTTTCTTTTGAGCACATGTGATAGAGTTGCTGTTAAAACTTGTGCTCAGTCGAGCATTATAAAAAACTAAAACTCCTTCACCATCCCTCACAAATTCTATAATCGTCTTAATAATGATAACAATGAAAGTTTTAACTTGATGATCCTTTCTTGCTAATCAACACAAAATAAATAGAACACTTTAAATGGAGAGAAGCCAATAAAACACAAACTTTTTCAAAAACTCGGTTTTAGGTCAATAAAACAGAAATCCATGTTATAGATATCGCTAGTGAAAAAAATGAGGCAAAGCAGCAGAGTAAACAAAAACTCCTTGTGTTGCAGGTGAACCAAGATTAAGTTTTGACACAAAGAAACTAAGAACTGTCCTGAACCAAAGGCATGGTGCTGGGACATTATGCAGACCCGCTACTCTTTATCAGAAGAATCATTCTCAGACGTTCTGACTCCTTGTTGGCTTTTGAAAACTTTTTTTTATCTTCGTGTATCACTAATTTCAGATGTGTGAGAGAGGCATTAGGGACCAGAAAAGAATAGTGGCAAAATATTTCAAAGTTGCCTAAATATGCAGTAGGTATAGAATTCTTATTGACTAGAGACAGAATAGTGTTGCATTATCTTGAACTAATTAGATTGTTAGGAAATTAAATTGTTGGGAATTAAATTCTAGATTCCTTTCCAATTTGTATTATTTACTCTTACAATACCAGTTTGATAGTGAACAACTTAATTTCGCAAAGGCCTCTTACAATCAACAAAGGGAGAAAACTTCTGATTGCTAGGTTAGATTCAAACTGTGATGTAAAGGGAGTTTAATGATTAACTCATTTGTATTTCCGAGCCATGATTTCAAAAAAAAGTAAGAGCAGAGATTGGCTGGAGTGGAAATTAGAATTTGTTTACATTGGGAGAGGTTTACGTGTGGACTTCCTGAACATTGAAGAGCATTGGTTTGCATTCATTTAGAAGAATTCAGAATCTTTTAAAGAGATAATGGGAACTGCAGATGCTGGAGAATCCAAGACAATAAAGTGTGAAGCTGGATGAGCACAGCGGGTCAAGCAGCATCTCAGGAGCACAAAAGCTGACTTTTCGGGCCTAGACCCTTCATCAGAGAGGGGGATGGGGTGAGGGTTCTGGAATAAATAGGGAGAGAGGGGGAGGCGGACCGAAGATGGAGAGAAAAGAAGATAGGTGGAGAGGAGAGTATAGGTGGGGAGGGGATAGGTCAGTCCAGGGAAGATGGACAGGTCAAGGAGGTGGGATGAGGTTAGTAGGTAGGAGATGGAGGTACGGCTTGGGGTGGGAGGAAGGGATGGGTGAGAGGAAGAACAGGTTAGGGAGGCAGAGACAGGCTGGACTGGTTTTGGGATGCAGTGGGTGGAGGGGAAGAGCTGGGCTGGTTGTTTGATGCAGTGGGGGAGGGGATGAACTGGGCTGGTTTTGGGATGCGGTGGGGGAAGGGGAGATTTTGAAGCTGGTGAAGTCCACATTGATACCATTGGGCTGCAGGGTTCCCAAGCGGAATATGAGTCTTTTAAAATTTGTTTAGGGGCAGCACCCATAACTTGTTAAGACTTTTAGTTTCAGTTTATGGAGGCCATTGTGGAAATTAGATGTGTAAAATAGTTTGGCCTGAAGAAAGTATCTGGTTTAGAACTATTGTGAAATAGGTTACCATAGTATAAAGAATTTAGTTTGAAAGTTCCATGCCAAAAGTGTTTGGTTAGAACCCTAAAGAGGTTAGTTGAAGTTAAGAATGTCTATATTCAGTTGGGGGAATACTCAAGGAAGAGGACACCGAACTCAAGACTGGGAATAGAAGATTATATTTAATTAAAATCCTATACATGTGATCGAGAAGGGAATTCTCTGATATTTGAATACTGTAAAAGGGTGCTGTTGGGATACATCATATTTTACTGTATCAAAATCTTTTAAATTGTGTGAGAAGTTTGGTTTATTCTATTTCATCTTAATTTATTTTCACAATAAACTTGTGTTTTGTTGTTAATGTCAAATCTACAGCATTGTGTGCCTGCGCCATTCTTGAAAGGCTACTGTGCACCCAGAGAAGTGTTTATAATCTGATGTGTTCCTTCAGCAGCAACTGAATGGTACTGCAGCCACAAAGCCATGCTGCTGATGGCACTGCTGACACTCCCTTGCACATACAACCCCACCCTTTCAACCAGACTGTTTAACTACTAGGCCACACAGTTTATATGTCATTAGCCACATGTCTCTCTATTGCCACTACTCTGTCTCCAGTAACACGGGTAGACTCATTTCTTGTCATTGTCCAGTGGGGGAACATCACATACAGAGAAATAGTCAGACAGTTCCAAAGATGAACATTCCTTTACAGTCAACAGCAGAGAACACAAACAACTGATGTACTTATGTAAGGCATGATTTGTCTGGTTAGCTCACAAAACAATACTTTTCACTGTATCTGGGTGTGTGTTACAACAATAAATCAAATCAAAGGCCTCATAGTTAAGGATACCCTATGGAGTAGGTAGTGATCACAACATGGTAGAATTTCAATTTCAGTTTGAGCAAGACCAACTCAGACCTCGGAAGTCTCATCAAGTAAGGACAATTACAGAAGTATGAAAAAAGAGATAGCAACAACTGTAGAAGCTGGAGTCAGAGACAACACAGTGTGGAGCTGGAGGAACACAGCAGGCCAGGCAGCACCAAAGGAACAGGAAAGTTGACATTTTAGGTCGAGATTCTTCAGAAGAAGAAAGTTTGTTGCCTGCTGCGTTCCTTCAGCTGCACACTGTGTTATGTCTGAGTATGAAGAATGAGTTGTATAAAGCAGGCTGGAAAAATAGACTTAGGGGAAGGTCAGTAGAATTGCAGATATTTAAATAGATATTTCATAATGCTCAGAAAAAATGTATTCCAGTTAAAAATGAATTTTTGAGAAGGATGAACCATTCATGGTTAACAATGGCAGCTAAGGACGTTATTATTCGATGAACTCAAGTCATTGTGGGAGAATAGGGGGACTCTAATGCCTTCTCATGTTTTTACTTAAACTGCCAAACAAGCAGAGAGAGGATTACCAAGAGGAGTTCCCATCTTCTGACCTTCAAAACTGAAAATGTAGCTCCTCATATCAAGAATTTACAGACTGGATTTTTCTCTTTGTTCCATACTGTGGTGGAAAATAGAATACTTAAAGCAGAGAGGCCTAACCACATCAGTCAACGCCCTAAAGAAATATCTTGTGTTCTCCTTGACCCTTTTCCACAACAGTATCATTGTACCATGACTGCCCCGTTGTTTATATGTTTCAGGGAGCACAATCTAAAAAACTAACTGATTTCCCTGTCTTCTACCTCACTTACCTCTGATTCTCGCATTAGCCAGGAGGGGTCTGATGGGACACTCAAGGTGGATACTTTAGCCTGAATAATGTTAAAAGAAAAGGCCCTGATAATAACAACCTATTTTCTCTTCGACTCTTTTCCATAAAACAAAGGTATACCAGGAAGAACTTGTTTTAAAACAAAGTTTTTTTGGTTCTCCAAAAAGAGCTAAAGGATCATTCATAGGCATTATAACAGTTAAAGGGACAGTAGTACAATGTATCATTTGGAAGATAGCACATTTTACAATCCAGCTCTTTTCATAGATTACATTTTCAAGTCATTTTCACTCAACGTTACTCTATTTGGTCTGAAACTACCATCCTAAGCTGTCACTGGGCAAATAGATGGGATTGATGAATATAAGAAGAATTGTAAAGTGAAATGTACAGTATTATTGCAGAGAATACAAACCACAAAAGGGATCTGGGGAAATGAGTAGACATAATGCAGCAAGAATTTAGGCTACATAGTCTGAGAGTTGAGAGATAAAGCACAAAGGCGGGGAGAGATATATAAACACTTGACACTGTTCTAACTGCATCTAAAGTTTTATCGTACTGTAGAAATTATACTGAGACAATTTACATTTAAACATCACCTTTAACACTGCAAGATTTCATAAGGGGATTTACAGGAGTGATACTATATGAAATTTGACATTGAGTCACCTAATGACAAACAAGGACAGATCACCAAAAACTTAGTTTGAAAAAAGAAATTTTTAAAGAGTATCATAAATGAAGACAGAGCAAGAGAAGTAGACAGAGCTATGCAGGGGATGCCAAAACCTAGGGTTTATGAAGTTGAAGGCATGATTACCAATTGGATATTCTGGTTTTGCTGAGGATATAGAGGTTAACTTTAAAATTTAGTATATTTAGTTTGTAGCTCCATTCATAGGATGTTTAAATCAGAAATTTGGATTTACAATATTGCACAGACATGCGCATTCTGAAACGTACACCTTGCTAGCATGAACTCTGATCTTGGAGTGCAAGATCCAAAATATTATCCCACAAGAGAATGTGTTGTCTGGCAACTGTGGCTCAGTTGGTTGATATTTTCTCCTTAGTCTTGAATTCTCAGTTGATGTCCTATTCCAAAAATTTAAGCCCAATCATCTAAGTTGACACTTTAGTGTCGAACTGAAGAGAGTGCTATACTTTTGGAGGTGTCATCTTTTGACTGAAATGTAGAAGCAAGATCATTTTTGCCTTCTCAGGTGAACATAAAATAACTTGTGGTATCATTTTAAAGAGAAGGTAGTCACATTACTGTTCTTATGAATACTTATCCCTTAGTCACCATCAACAAGAAGTAGATTACCTGGTCATTATCACATTTAGGTTTGGGCATTCTTGCTGCCTGTAAATTCACTGTTATGTTTCTTACATTATAACAACGTCACACTTTAAATGTATTTCATCAGCTGTACAACACTTTAAGGTATCCAAAGGCCATAAAAGTTATGACACAAAAAGGGAGACGTGCTGCTTGTAAAACATTAAATTAAAACAAATAACTGCAGATGTTGGAAGTTTGAAATAAAAACAGAAATTGCTGGAGAAGCTCAGAAGCTCTGGCAGCATCTGGAGAAAGAAGGCATACATGCTGCTGGAAATTTTTGACTTGGACTCATCAGGACAGATGAAAGAAACTATATTTCAAAGGAATCACCAATTTTTAACAGCATAAGAAAGAAGCAGACTATTTTTCTGATGCAGTACAATTTGTTGAAATTTCTTGTTCTTGCATCTGTCCAGATGACTGCAGGAAAATAAACTTCAACGGCATGTCTCTTTTTACAATAATGCTATATAAATGCAGCCTTTCTAAGGTGAAACAGATAATTAAATGTGAACAATAAAAAGGGGCTTCTTAAATTGGGAATGTTTACGTTAGAAAAACAAAGGCAAGGGAAATTTTGAGATAAAGTGTGGAGCTGGATGAACACAGCAGGTCAAGCAGCATCTTAGGATCACAAAAGCTGACGTTTTGGGCTTAGACCCTTCATCAGAAAAGGAGGAGGGGGAGAGGATTCTGAAATAAATAGGGCGAGAGGGGGAGGCGGACCGAAGATGGATAGAGGAGAAGATAGGTGGAGAGTATAGATGGGGAGGTAGGGAGGGGATAAGTCAGTCCAGGGAGGACGGACAGGTCAAGGGGGTGGGATGAGGTTAGTAGGTAGGAAATGGAGGTGCGGTTTGAGGTGGGAGGAGGTGATAGGTGAGACGAAGAACAGGTTAGGGAGGCGGGGACGAGCTGGGCTGGTTTTGGGATGCAGTGCGGGGAGGGGAGATTCTGAAACTTGTGAACTCCACGTTGATACCATTGGGCTGCAGGGTTCCCAAGCGGAATATGAGTTGCTGTTCCTGCAACCTTCAGGCGAGTCTGGAGTGGACAAGGGAGTCACAGAGGGAGTGGTCTCTCCAGAAGGCAGACAAGGGTGGGGATGGAAAAATGTCTTTAGTGGTGGGGTCAGATTGTAGATGGCGGAGGTGTTGGAGGATGAAGCATTGTCCTTTTGCAAGGGAAAATTTATTCACTTACTAGATATTTCAAGCAGTAAAATAAATTAAGGTCACCTAACACCAACGAAACAGATTGTAAGTGATTGGAGAGAGGCTGCTGAATATTTGGAACAATCCACCAGGAATAGTAGTATAAGAAAACTTTATCAAATAAATGAAGGAAGTTGATACACAACAGAGAATTGAGGAATTTAAGGATATATTCGATCCAACTGTATGCTTTAATATAACTTTGATCAGATAGTTTGAAATAGTTTCCACATTTGATCTTTCTAAATATCGTATAATTGCTTTAATGTATTGAATGTTTCAATTTATTGGAGGAAGAAGTTCTTTCTTCTGTGATAACGGTCCTCCAGAAGTCAAACCCTTCAATTTCAGACCTCTTTGACAAGACAACTGGATCTTTGTTTCTTTTGAATAAAACGAATGGGTCTTTTTATTTTAGGATTTGACCTAAAGTATTGTGTCAGTTTACATATGCATAAGCAAACTGACACAGTCCAAATGTGAGTCTAATTGTAACCGGGATATTGTTTCATTGAATTTAGAGAACACTTGGCCTTAACCCAGATGGAGGAGTCCATTTGGGAATAGCTATCTGAAAAAAAACTGTGCTGAGCCCAATAAAATCATTTTAAAGAGGAAGTCGTTCAGGTGCAAATTTTTGCAATGTGTTAATGAAATCAACCAACGATTCCATTGTGCCCAGTAAAAGAGTTTTATTTTCAAGAACTGATACTGAAAATTATAAGCAATACTACAATGAAAAAAATAAATGAAATAAAAAGCTTACATGAGACGTGGAAGTCAGTCACTCCAGAAGCATTTCATCAGGTGATTTTTTTTTCTCTGATCACCTAAATTATTGAAGTAATTTTGCTATCTGCTTTTACATCATGTTTCAAATTTTAAAACATCAATTCATCAGTGGGAGTGCTATGGAAAATGCAGAAAAGCGGCAATTTGAGGTTAACTGAAGTTGGAGCCTAAGATAGAACATAGAACATAGAACATTACAACACAGTACAGGCCCTTCGGCCCTTGATGTTGTGCCGACCTGTCACACTGATCTCAAGCCCATCTAACCTTCACGATTCCACGTACATCCATATGCTTATCCAATGACGACTTAAATGTACCTAAAGTTGGCGAATCTACTACCATTGCAGGCAAAGCGTTCCATTCCCTTACTACTCTCTGAGTAAAGTAACTACCTCTGACATCTGTCCTATATCTTTCACCCCTCAATTTAAAGCTATGCCCCCTCGTGCTCGCCATCACCATCCTAGGAAAAAGGCTCTCCCTATCCACCCTATCTAACCCTCTGATTATTTTATATGTCTCAATTAAGTCACCTCTCAACCTTCTTCTCTCTAATGAAAACAGCCTCAAGTCCCTCAGCCTTTCCTCATAAGACCTTCCCTCCATACCAGGCAACATCCGAGTAAACCTCTGCACCCTTTCCAAAGTTTCCACATTCTTCTTATAATGCGGTGACCAGAACTGTACACAATATTCCAAGATAACCAATCCCAAATCAAGCTCCACAGTCCTGAGCTCCGACTGCATTAATATCAGGCTCTGTACACCAGCGCCTAGTCAGAAAACATTACACAAACTTTCACTGAACAATTCATTCAAATGAGTTATTCTATTCAGGGGCAATGACCCTTCACAATTCGTTTTAAAAAAACCCTCACGCCTTCCCGTCGCACTAAAACAGAAGCAGCCATGTGTTGACATATCTTAGAAATCTTAATCCGCTCGCCAGCCAAACAAACAATGTTTACTGCAAAACCCTAAACACCAGAAAACAATGGTAAAAAGAGGGTTAGATTGGCTTAGTTTGGAGTTAATGTGAGTGATTGAGCCAATTAAATCATGAACAAAATAAAAACTCTTGAAATGCGGAAGAATCAGATTCATTTTCACTTACATCTGCCATCCCTTATAAATAATTCAGGAATAAAACAAAAGTATAAACATTCGGACATTAACTGTGCTGCGACAAAACAGAATGACGATTGCTTTTTGTTTATGGTAAGTTTGTGGTGACGTTCCCATTTTTTAAAAAAAAGAATGCTTTGTAATTTATGATGTTTCAATTTCCAAGAGAAAAACTCGACGGAAACCCAAATGTGGCTTTGATGGACTGAGGCGCAAAATGAAAAAAAACATACTTTAGTCCTTTCTAAACCATCCGCAAGTCGAAAGCTATTCATCGTGGCCCAGTGATTTTTCCTCTAAAACAAAATGATAATTTTAACGAGCACTAAATTCGAAATTAGAAGGGGGTGAGGAAATGTAAACCATACTTATCGTAAACATAGATCAGAAGGGATTAAGAATGTTTCCACCTAAATTTAAGTGAGGCATTAACTGTTAACATAAGGACGTCCTTGAAATGACCTCGTCATTAACTGGATTTGACTGCATTTATTTACCGGTATATGGGTTTTAACTCAAATTAAAATCCAAACATGTTATGAGGATGTCTATTCTCCTTAAGAAAATGTGAGCTAAAGCTTTCTAGAGACACTGATGATCATGATCACCAGTCAAACCGGTCTCTGCCTCCCTAACCTGTTCTTCCTCTCACCCATCCCTTCCTCCCACCCCAAACCGCACCTCCATCTCCTAACTACTAACCTCATCCCACCTCTTTGACCTGTCCGTCTTCCCTGGAGTGACCTGTCCCCTCCCTACCTCCCCACCTATACTCTCCTCTCCACCTATCTTCTTTTCTCTCCATCTTCGGTCCGCCTCCCCCTCTCTCCCTATTTATTCCAGAACCCTCTCCCCATCCCCCTCTCTGATGAAGGGTCTAGGCCCGAAACGTCAGCTTTTGTGCTCCTGAGATGCTGCTGGGCCTGCTGTGTTCATCCAGCCTCACATTTCATTATCGATGATCAGGTTTCTTAGCTCTTATAATTGACAACACCACTAACATCTTTAGTTAACTGCTGTGCCTCCATAACACTTGCATTTATATCGCACTTTACGGAATGCTGAATGCCTTAATTTTACGACCATTTGTTGAGGTGCTGTCACTGTTGTAGCTGTTGCTGATCAACCTGTTCAGATGGGGTATGGTCATACCGCTGGAGCAGTTGGGACTTGAACACTGACCTGGCAGAGAGCTGGGGACATTACCAGTGCACCACAAGAGTGTCTGATTTACTGTTGTAATCTGGGTGCAGTGAGACATTGGCAGGCCCTTCAAAGGAGCACCAGGGACACATTCTAACGCCCAGGCACATAAGGAGATTTCAGGACAGATAACCAAAAGCTTGATCAGAATGGATTTTTAAAGAGTCTCGCAAGAGTTTGAGAGGTGAGAGATTTTGCAGGGAATTCCAGCGTTTAGGATCAAGAAAATTAAAACCAGCGACGCACAAGAGACCCGAATCAGACGGAGGGCAGTTATATCAAGATAGAGATGGACAAGCCCGTGGGTGAAAATTTTTTTTAAAAAGGATAAGAACTTTGAAAGGTGACCTTACTAAACTGAAAGTCCTTGTAGGTCAGTAAACACAGGGATAACGTGTGAATGGGACTTAGTCCACGTTGGGGAATTAAAGACTCTCTACAGTGCGGAAACAGGCCATTCGGCCCAATACATCCACACTCCCCTTCCGAAGAGCATCCCATCCAGATCCCTTAGCCTATAACCATGTATTGCCCATGTCTAATCCACACATCTCTGAACACTATAGGATGTTGGCCATCTTTGTGAGAGTGGGAGCAAAGCGGACCATCCCGTGGGGATCACGCAGACACAGGGAGAATGTGCAAACTCCACACAGACAAAAATCGACTAAGTGTAGGACCGAACCTGGGTCCTTTGCGCTGAGGCAATGCTGCTCACCACTAATCTACTTCGGAAGTAATCAGTCTATCTTGGTTTCCCGCTGTTAATAATTCACTGCTTTCATAAACTTATTGATTTGGACTTCGTTAGAAGACCATCAAAATTTAACCTAGCCCCGCGCAACCTGTAATGCGTTGATTTTATGTAATATCTACAATTACATGAGAAAGTTAGTGAACTGGATAAGCGTGCCCATAAATAACTGAATGTCACATGATTTAGAAATCATTCTGAACGCTTAACAGAGATAACGGTACATAAATTTACCATTTGAATTGAATGGCAATTGCCTAAATTTCTCACTTTATTAATTTGTCTTCCAACTTATCCCGGAAGATTTCATTGTGAGGTGCAAACACAAAAGTCCGCATATATTTTACTATTGTTCTTTAAAGGACATCATTTACTTCAAAGGGATTGTTGGCACAATGTATATAGTTACTTAACAGAGAGAGGTGTATTCATTTAAGAGGCACTAAAAGTAGTCTCGCCAACCAGGCCGTCCTGCTGATGTATTGCAGCTGTCGTCCCGTCCTCACTTCGCTAAACCTGTTTATGACAATTTGATGAGACAGTGGACTTCGGTATTTGCTGAAACTCAAATTTAAAAATTCTAGAAAATGCATATATGAAATAAGTTTGGAAAGTTTTATACAAACTGTTCGCTCCGCACGTTCCCCTGCTCGCTGAATTGCGCATTCGCTGTGGCACTCGTCACTCCCACCCCCCACCCCAATGCGATCTGGCATGTGCTTGTATTAACAACAATCTATTTTGAAATGTAAACTCATATTTGTCTAGTATCTTGATGTGAAATATTCACTGTCCCATTTGGATCACTGTAGCTAGCACATTGCCTAACCCGAGTATAACATTAATTGATTTGATTTGAAATGTATCAAATATGAGAGCAAGTTGTTAGAGATGGGCCAGCACCAGTACGATCTATAGGGTCCTCCGGGCTTTAAACAGTTGGAGGAATACATGCTTTAAAGTCCACAAATTGACTGGGGACTATAGAATCGACGTATTTTCCTTCTTTATGGAAGCCTTGGGCGATTTTCAAAGACACATCTATAATAAAGAAAGTACAGACTTTCGTTGTTACTGTTGCCAATCACATTTTGCGTTATCCTTTGGTTCCCTCTTCCTGGGGCAGCACTGGGATTAGTCGCTTTATCACCAACCTCATAAAGAAACGCAGCTGGTTACGTTTGGTCAGTCTGACACTTGCTGTGAAACCACGACAAGAATTTCATCAAGTTGGCAACAATAAAACAAAAGAGCAACAAAAGAAAGCAAAGCCTAATGGAAGTTTTGAGACGTCTTTTTCTTCAAAGAAAAAAAAGGCTTTCGGGTCCATTCTGGCAAACTAAGCGATGGCTCGAGGTTCTTTTGGAGGGGGTGGGGGGGGGGGGTAGTTTGACTGATGATGAAGGGTGTGGGCTGTTTTGTTCTTTGTGGTGGGGATGTGTCAGGAAACTCATTGAATATGCTGATCTGCCCCTCGTGCTGTTATGTAGTGCAGCGCCAAGGCTTGACCCCGGTGCTGTGCCGTACCAACACCGAGCCGCCCTGAGCATGAATAGTCCCCCTGCGGTCGCTTGCATCACCAGACTTAGAAATAACGAAATCCAAGTATGCCTCTTGTGATAACGAGCAAATAGGCATCACAATTGGCAGAATCGTAAAATAATCGCACACATACACACACAATTAACAGTGCAAGTTAGTGACACGTAGCCAGTTGACCAAAAGCAATGTAAAATATAAACAATTCACTGCCGATAAGAAGTTGTGTTATCTAAATGGGGAGTGGGCAGTGATAAATATCACAGTAAATGTGCAATTCAGCGAGCAGCGGAACATGCAGAGCGAACAGTTTGTGTAAAACTTTCCTAACTTATTTCATAAATGCATTTTCTGGAATGAAAGTGCTTTCGTATTTGAATTTCACAACATACCAAAGTCAACTGTCTCGTTTAGAAAATCGAAATGAAGTGCAAGGATTTCTCTAGGTGGCTGTGCCAGTTTGTTTCTCCTAACCTATTGTTTGTCAGTACTGTGCTAATAACGGTTTAGTAGGGCATGCAGACATCTCCCTGTTAGAGGACTGGTGCTGAGTTATGCTGCTTCCGGGGCCTGGGTGCAGAGAACCTTAGTGCTGAACGGTTTTAGTGCAAACGCAATGTCCAAACTCTCGAACACGCCTTTTCCCAACTAGCATCAGGAGGAGGGAAAAAAGACAGCTCGGAGACCTACATCAACCAGGTTCCACAACCTTTACTTGCAAAGCCAGCTTCACCAGGAGCAGGGGAAGACTTCAAAACAAGGCTGCAGCATGGTCGGCCAGACGTTCTCACTTTTTCTTCTGGGAACTTTGCTTATAGTTCATTGTAGTTCAGAAGGTAAGAAGGTGCATAAGTTTGCCAACTTCTTATTTTTGGATATTTATTACAGCTATTCTGGTGAAGTGAATGATGAGTGTAATTTTATTCAATACGTTATTTAGATTTTTTTAAGAAATGCACTTTGTACATTTCTAGCATTACTTTTGTTGGAGTACAGCCTTTGGTATTTAAGAGATTTAGATATCAATTAATTTCAGATTGTTCTGGAATACAATATTAACTAGTAAGTTTAAAATAGTTTAACAGGGAAGAAAATAGCTAAGTTTAACAATTAGTTAGCACTCAAACTAACAGCTTTTCAAATTTACATCTACTAAAGAAATGAGCGAAAAGTACCAGGTAAAAACGCACGTTGATGGGAACCGTACGGCAAAATTCCGCCATTGACAATAAGCCGCATCGGTTCAACGGAAGTTCACGATTTTTCTAAAATAGTTTTGTAACAGAAAGAAACGATGTAATACGTTCAATTTCGACAAGATGATCCATGCATCAGGTGAAAGGTTTTACTGTATTTCAGCACAATTTGATTCTGTAAACTGATATTTTCTCTGCTGCACAAAGTTCCACTCAGCAGAAGATTTGCAATTTCTTCCTGGCGAACTTTTAGTGAGTTCCCTTGTTGCTAGGTAACATCGTTGCGCATGTGACTAGCAGACATAGCGAATCTGTTAATTGGTCTAGTGCCATTAAGTTGACTTCCAGATCCCTTTTCTACACAGTGTTGGCGAATTCATCACTCACTTTGCTCCAACCACGGTTACGTTACAGTGTGACTTCACGTCCCTTAATTGTGCAGGGAGACGTTGGAAATATTCTCAGAGCACCGTGTCTTGGGCACTGCCGCAACACTGTTGTGCGGTTCTCAAACTGCTCCATCTCTAATCTCTTTCCATGGCCAGTGTAATCTCCTTACAGTAAATCAAGTAACTAATTATACTACAGCCGCTCG
Source organism: Stegostoma tigrinum (assembly GCF_030684315.1). NCBI lineage: Eukaryota > Metazoa > Chordata > Chondrichthyes > Orectolobiformes > Stegostomatidae > Stegostoma > Stegostoma tigrinum. The sequence goes on along the minus strand of NC_081360.1, from coordinate 65,300,955 downwards.
AGAAAAGCAGACATCCTGTTTCAGAATGCTGTTCTGTGTAATGCTGAGTTAATATTCTTTATTCTGACTAAAGGGTTAACTTCTTTGGAAGGCAATTGCTTTAAATTACCCCTTATTTTAAGGAAGAACTTTTACTGTGCTCGGAAAGTACCTGCTCAAGTTTTATTTTGTTCCGGGCGGTAACCACGCAATCTTTAATTGACATGATTGTATGTTGTTTCCAGGATTGCAATAATTGGATTTCAAATACGTGTATGGGGTCACATTTAATGCAGATGCATCATTTTTCAGGTTTCTTGAATTTTGCAGATTATCAAAGCTGAGCCTCGATTATGCACATTTGATGGATGTCAGTTTCTCACGCACATATCAAAATTTGTTTTTGCTAAGTAAAATCACAAACTCAAGTAAAAAATTACTGCTGATCTTGGAGGGTGATATGTATAAAAATATATACCTTTTCCAATATTTTCTATTACTGACCCACAGCTTGAGTTCTTCACAAACCATCCAGCTGCACATCAGATTTCAGGATACTAGAGTTATGCTGTTGCTTGTGACTGGAAACAAGTTTGAAATTCCTTTTTGTATGCCTTGGTTTCTCCCCACCAATATTCACTTGGGTCAAGATCTTGAACTGGTTTTAGAGTAATACTGTAATTTTTACATTATTGCAAAGTAGACCCCACTTTGAAATAATGCAGGTGCCATTGTTTACATAAGGTATCTCAATCTAAATGCAAGACAGAAATATGCTATTTTCTTTATTACTTCAAATCAAGCAAGGCTAAAACATTTTTTACTCTAATTTGGCAGTTAAGTAGCAATACATGCATACCACATTAATGATAGATATTGTAGAATGATTGCAAAACAGCAAACCTGTAAAAAGCAGAAAAAAAGAACTGCAGATGTTGAAAATCAGAAACAATTAGAAATCTCTCTCTCTCTCTCTGGTCTCCATCTAATTATTGTTTACTGCTTCTCCTCTCCCACCCCTTCTCTACCATGTATTACCAATCATCCTCGCTACAGTCAGTTCCAAAGAAGTGTTCCTAGACCCGAAACATTAACTCTGCTTTCTCTCCACAGATGCTGCCAGAGCTGTTGAGTCTTTACAGCAATTTCAGATTTTGTAGCAATCACTAAGACATTGACTTGATATTTTAACATCTTTATAATCATACTTTGACCCTGCAATGATATTAAAACCTGAATATCTAGGTAACTTCATGAAATTTTAATATGCATACTATTTGATTCTTTGATTTTATTGGTAAGATAAATATATTGATAATATTATCCCTCACTCTTCTCAACTTTGGAGTATATAGTTCCAATCTCCTCTGTCATGCCTCTTAGGTTGGTTGCATCATTCCAGGAATTATCCTAATGATCCTTTGCTGCACTTTCCCTACTATACACCTCTATATTTGTACTCAAATCACCTTACAATAAAGATCATGTGCCTTCCTGATTGAAAGTTGGGGGGTGAGTGCGTGCGATGGTCTAGAGGTGTTATTGCAGACTGTTAATCTAGAGACCCAGACAGTGTGCAGCATAAGGTGCTGTTTGGCCTGCTGTCTTCATCCAGCTCTACACTTTGTTGTCTCAGATTCTCCAGCATCAGCAGTTCCTATTATCTCTAATGTTCTGGGGATCTGGGTTCAAATCTGACCATGGCAGATGGTGGAATTGAATTCAATAAATATCCAGAATTAAAAATCTGATGATGACCATGAATCCGTTGTCAATTGTTGGGGGGGGGGGGGGGGGCGGAAACCCATCTAGTTCACTAATGTCCTTTTAGGGAAGGATACTGCTATCCTTACCTGGTCTAGCCTACATGTGACTCCAGACCCACAGCAATGTGGTTGATTCATAACTGCCCTCTAGGCAATTAGGGATGGGCAATAAATGCTGGCCTGGCCAAAGACACCCTCCTCCCATGAATGATTAATGTAAGGCTAAGTTGCAGATTCAGCGGGCAGAGTCTTATGAACAATGACAGCCAGGTCCTTCTGGACAGCAATACTTACGAATCACTCAGCATTTAATAAATGTTCGGCACATCTCTTCTTCCTACCAAATTGGACAACTTAGTCACAGAGTCATAGAGCAGAGAAACAGACCTTTTAGTGTAAGTCATCCATGCTGATCAACTTTCCCAATCTAAACTAGTCCCATTTGACCAATATCCTTCCAAACCCTTCCTATTCATGCACCTGTCCGAATGTCTTTTTAAATGTTGTAACTGTACCTGCATCCACCATTTCCTGCAGCAGTTCATTCCACATATGAACTACCCTCTCTGTTTAAAAAGTTGCTCCTCAGGTCCCAGTTAAATCCTTCTCCTCTCACCTTAAAAATATGCCCCCTAGTTTTGAACTCCCCATCCAGGAGTATGATGGAATACTCTCACTTGCCTGAATGGGTTTAGCTTCAACAACACTCAAGACACTTGACACTATCCAGGTCAAAGCAGCCTGCTTGATTGGCACCACATCTACAAGCATTAACTCCCTCCACCATGGACTCTCAGTAGCAACGGTGTTTACTATTTACAAGATGCACTGCAGAAATTCACCAAAGATCCTCAGGCAGAACTTTACAAACCCATGGCCATTTAGAAGGACATGGGCAGGAAACATATGGGAACACGACCAGCTTCAAGTTCCCCTCCAGGTCACTCACCATCCTGACTGGGAAATATATTGTCGTTCCTTAACGGTCACTGAGTCAATACCCTGGAATTACCTCCCTTATAGCATTGTGGGTCAACCCACAGCAGGAGGACTGCAGCAGTTCAAGAAGGCAGCTCACCACCTTCTCAAGAACAACTAGGGATGGGCAGGAAATGCAGCTCAGCCAACCATGCCTACATCCCATAAATGATATTAAATAAATCTCATACAGAGTCTAGAAATTTCCCTTTCACAGCATTTGTGCTCATTAGATTTACCCAGACCATACATGGGGTTATATCAACAATGATAATTGCATTACCCTTGCCATGTGACCTGTCATTTCTAGATTTATGCCATGCCATTCGTGGCCTATAAACAATGCTTGATGCCCCTTGAAACCCTGTTACTTCATTTGACCCAACTAGATTCTACATTTTGTTCTTCTCTCAATACCAAATAAGAATCTCTCTCAGTAAGTTACTTTGATCCCATCTTTCATAACCTGCACTACTCCACCTTCTTTTCCCTTTTGCCTCACATTCCTAAATTCAAATTCTTGAATATTCAGATCCTAGCCTTGGATAACTTTCTGCCTTGTCTTTGAAAAGGAAATCATATCATACCCATTTACTTCATTGTTGATTGCTGTAAACCCATCTGGTTCACTATGTCCTTTAGAGAAGGAAACCTGCTGTACTTCCCCAGTCTTCTCTGTAGATGACTCTAGACCCACAGTAACACGGTTGACTTTTAGCTGACCTCTGAAACGGCCTAACAACCACTCAATTGTAGTGAAATGTCTGAAGGAATGAAACCACGTAGACTGCTTGACTTCAACCTCAGAACTGGAAACAAGAACCGAACACCCAGCTCTGTAAATCTGACAGAATCACCTTTACTCATGTCAGGGTCACAGCTTCACAATTGTAGGATTCCATTTAACACAATCACTACACCTCAAGAAATTCACAACATAGGAGATGTTTTGTGATGTGATAACACAGAAATGCAATTTCTCATGAAGTAAAACTCCTTAACATTAAATTATCCAATTGATATAGTATTGATTAAATAGCATCCATGATATATTTCCCCATTTAGGAACCCCTGAACTTCCACAGCCTTAAAGTCCACATTCATTTGCAAAGAATCCATTAATTCACTGGCTTCAAATTTGCCAGTTTCCCAGTTAACTGAATAATGCCTTTTAAAGAATTATTTTCCCCCTTTGCAACTCCTCTTCACCTTTTTGTAGTACCTCACAACCCTGCAGCACCACTCCCCATTTGCAACTTCACCTTCCCCCATACCCTTGGCCTGCCTAATGTTACACTGCTCCACGGACTCGTTGGGTCATCTTCCTTGCCAGTCTTGCTGCTTGGGCTCCAGCCTCCCCAATCTCACTTCCCACTCTCCTAACAACACCTCATGGCCTTGCTAGGTCTGGCATTAGGTGCCTTGTTTACTGCTGTCACTCATCTTCGCTTGGTATCTCTGGTCAGAAGTTGCTTCTCTTTTTAATTTGCTACAAAAGACAATGTAAGGGAGAATTAGCAATCCTTAGAAATTCTGCATGTTCATCATAGGGGGAGTGACTTTTCTCTCACTGGTTACACCCATGAATGAATTTTCCTGGGCATTTTGAGGCTCTTTTGTGTTGGGAGATGAATTCACCTGCTGCTGTTATGAATTTTGGATGCTGAGAATCTGAAATAAATAAAGTGTCAACCTTCAAAGTACTTAATAGCATAAACAGCATGCGAAAGAGAGAACGTATTAATTCCATAAGCAATTGATCAGAGTTAAGCTCTACAGTCCTGCTCGCATCCATTCATGTGGACAGTTAAACAGCAATGAGGGGGATGAGGCTCAGAAGTATCTCCTTTTGTAATTATGGAGAGTTCAGCACGCCAATCAAAGGATAAAGCTGAATTATTTTCAATCATCTGTAGCCAGAGATGCCGAGTGAATGATTCATCACAGCCTCCTCTTGAGTTCACCAGCAATACAGTTGCCAGTCTTCAGCCAATTTGATTCACTGCATGTGATATTAAGAAATGTTTGGAGGCACTGGATACTGCAAAGTCAGTGTGCCCTGACAATATTCCGGCAATAGTACTGAGACTGGTTCTCTAGAACTTGCCAGGCCCTTGGCCAGGCTGTTCCAGTATATCTACAGTACTGACATTTACCTGACAATGTGAAAAGTAGCCCAGGTATGTCCTGTGTGCAAAAAAATGTAGGATAAATCCAATGGAAGCAAGCACCACCCCATCAGAAAACATATGCAGTATGGTGAAGATTAGTGGGAAGCCAGGGCATTGGAAAGCCTTTATAAAAACACAGGACAACTAAAAAAGCAATAAAGTGGGAGAAATGATAAAATAAGAGAATAATCTAGCTAGTAACAGAGATTGCAAGAGCTTTTTTTAGCTATACAAAAGGAAAGAGAGAGGCAGGGTGGACATCGGACTGCTAGAGAAGTACCGGTGAGGAACAAAGAAATGGCAGAGAAACTGAACAGGTATTTTGCATTTGTCTTCTCAAAGGAAGGCACCAGCAGTACACCAGAACTTCAAGAGAGTCAAGTGGTAGAGGTGAGTGCAGTAGCTATCGCTAAAGAGAAGGTGCTGGGGAAGCTGAAAGAGCTGAAGGTGGATAAACCACTTGGACCAGATGGACCACATCCCAAGGTTCTAAAGGAGTGAGCTGAGAAGATTGTAGAAGAATTGATCGCGATCTTTCAGGAATCATTGGAGTCAGATAGGGTCACAGAGGACTGCCAAATCGCTGATGTAACACACCTGTTTATGAATTAAGGGAGGCAGAAGTTGGGAAAATATGCACCTCAGTTATTGGTAAAATTGTTAGTCCATTATTAAGGGTGAGATTGTGGAGTACTTGTCAAGGGGAGACCATGTCTGACAAATCTGTTGGAATTCTTTGAGAAGGTAACAAACAAATTAGACAAAGGAGAATCAATAGACATGATCGTTGTGAATTTGCAGAAGGCCTTAGATCAGGTGTAGCACAGGAGGCCGCTCAATAAGATAAGAACTAACGGGGTGTTAGAAATAAGGTACTGGCATGGATTGAGAATTGGCAGATGAACATAAGGTGGAGAGTGGGAATAAAAGGGTCTTTTTCAGGATGGCACCCAGTGACTAGTGGAGTTCTTCAGGGGTCACTGTTGTGACCACAACTCTTCCCGTTATACATTAATGATCTCGACAAAGGAACTGAGGCCATTGTTGCTAAGTTTGCAGACAATACCAAGGTTAACGGAGGGACATGTAGAGTTGAGAAACCAAAGAGGCTGCAGAAGGATTTGGATAGGCTAGGAGAATGGGCAAATAAGTGGTAGATGGAATATAATGTGGGAAAATATAAGGTTATGCACTAGGACGATTAAAGCCACAGAATGTTTCCTAAATGGAAAACAGCTTCAGAAGACTGATGCACAAGGAGTCCTGGCTCAGGATTCTCATTAGCATGCAAATTCATTTGGCATTAGGAAGCAAATGCAATGTTAACATTCATTTCAAGAGGGACAGAATACAATAACAAGGATATACTGCTGAGACTGTACAACGCTCTGGCCAAATCACATTTGGAATATTGTGAACAGTTTTGGACCCTGTGTCTAAGGAAGGATAAGCTGGCATGGAGGAGGTCCGGAGAAGGTTTAGAAGAATGATCCTGGGGATGAAGGGCTTGTCATATAAGGAACAGTTGAGGATTTTGGGTATGTACTTGAAAGAAGGGGAATCTCATTGAAACTCATAGAATATTGAGAGACCTGGGTAGAGTGGACATGGAAAAGACGTTTCCTCAAGTAGGAGAGACTAGGACCCAGGACCACAACCTCAGAGAGAAGGGAAGACTCCTTTATCTGAGATGACGAAGAATTTTTTCAACCAAACTGGGAGGGGTGATGAAGCTGTGGAACCTATTGCCACAGAATGCTGTGGAAGCATTGAGTATTTTTAAAACAGAGATAGATAGGTTCTTGACGAGTAAAAGATCAAAGGCAGGAGAATGGGGGTTGAGAACCATATCAACATGCTGCCATTGAACAGTGGACCAGCCTTGATGGGCTGAAATGGTCTTATTTTGCTGCTGTATCTTATTGTCTAATCTACTTTCAGTGATCAACAAAGCGATGGAATGTGTTGTTGACAATGCTATCAAGAACCAGTTGCCCAGTAACAGCTTGCTCACTGATAGTCAGGCTGGGTTCCATCAGGGCCATTTAGCTTCTGATCCCATTACTGTCTAGTACAAAGACAGACACAAGAGCTGAACTCCAGAGGTCAAGTAAAACCCCTTGACACAAGGCAGCATTTAGCTAAATGTGGCACAAAACAAAAATGAGTCAATAGGATTCGAAGAAATCTCTGCTGATTAAGTCAAACTGAGCAGCAAAAAGTGGTCATGGTTATTGGAGGTCAATCATCTCAGACTTCACTGCAGGAATTCTTCAGGTAGGGTCCTGAGCCTAATATTCATCACCTTCAACAATGACCTTCATCAATCATGACATCAGAATGTACAATCATTAGTGAACATATCCAGTATTTTTACCATTTGTGACACCTCAGATACTGAGATATTTTCATATGTAGAAAGATCTGGACAATGTCCACATTTGGGCTAATAAATGGTAAGCAACATGCCCTTGTCTCTTAATATTCAGTGGTAATAAATGGTAAGCAACATGCATGGCTCTTAATGTTCAGTGGCTTAACCATCTTCGAATCACGTACTAGCAACATTTTGACCAAAACCTGAATTGGATCAGCCAACTAAATATTGTGTTTGCAAAAACAAGTCAGACACTGCGAATGCTGTGATAACTGAGAAAGCAACTTCCTTAAGTCCATCACTTGCAGATACAAGAGTGTTCAAGAAGCAGAACACCATCAAAGACAAAGCAGTCTGCATTCTTGGCAATGCATTCAGCACCTTAAACATTCTCTTATTCCATAAAGCCATAAGATATAGGAGCACAATTGTCTTATTGAGTCTGCTCAGCCATCCAATCATGGCTGATATGATCCTCTACATCATTCGTATAAAACAAAGGGGGCAGTTGGACAAAGCCCCAGAGCTAACTGCCATCTGCCAGAGCTAACAGCCCTTACCTCAAGAGAGAAGTGCTGGCCCTCACAGCCTCCTGTATGTCTGAGAGAAAGCACCATCTAAATAACAGCAGTACCAATGGTACAACTAGTTAATAGTCCTGGCAGAAGAATCAATGGAGAAGGCACAGAACATTCTGAAGATCTGTAACCTGGCTGTAATTTTGAGAGACTAAATTCTTGTTTTATAAAAAAGCAGGACTTGTACTTATTGAAACAGCATACCATGAGAATCTTGCTGTATTTGGGAATAGTTAGTAATTAGGAATTTTTCAGATTGTTAATAGTATAGTTAACTTGTTCACTGTTAGAGTTAGATAAATAATTTGTTACTTGTTGATTTTGAAGTAATGGTGAGTGATTTAATTTATTTAATCACTAGAAGGTGCTGAAAAGCAGGTTACACCTCTTTTCACACTCGTTTCACAGATTATGGGGTGAGATTATGGCTCCTCTTTGGATGTTTCAGTTTTAGTTCTTGGGGAAGTGGGTTAACCTCCATCTTATAATACCTTCTAAATTGGGAACCTATCTATCTCACTCTTAGAAGCCCTTAATGACCCCACTTTCACTACTCTCGGGGCAGAGATTTCCAAAAGCAGAGAGAAAAGAAATTCCTCATCTTCATTTTAAATGGGAGATGCTCAGAGAAGGTTTGCTCAACAGGTATCTGGGCTATCTGCTGGGAGAGGCAATGGCCTAGTGATATTATCACTGTACTGTTAATTTGGAGATCCAGATAACATTCTGGGGACCCAGGTTTGAATCCTGCCATGGCAGATAGCAGAATTTGAATTCAGTAAATATGTGGAATTAAAGATAATAAAATGTGAGGCTGGATGAACACAGCAGGCCAAGCAGCATCTCAGGAGCACAAAAGCTGACGTTTCGGGCCTAGACCCTTCATCAGAGAGGGGGATGGGGAGAGGGAACTGGAATAAATAGGGAGAGAGGGGGAGGCAGACCGAAGATGGAGAGTAAAGAAGATACGTGGAGAGAGTGTAGGTGGGGAGGTAGGGAGGGGATAGGTCAGTCCAGGGAAGACGGACAGGTCAAGGAGGTGGGATGAGGTTAGTAGGTAGCTGGGGTGCGGCTTAGGGTGGGAGGAAGGGATGGGTGAGAGGAAGAACCGGTTAGGGAGGCAGAGACAGGTTGGACTGGTTTTGGGATGCAGTGGGTGGGGGGGGAAGAGCTGGGCTGGTTGTGTGGTGCAGTGGGGGGAGGGGATGCACTGGGCTGGTTTAGGGATGCAGTAGGGGAAGGGGAGATTTTGAAACTGGTGAAGTCCACATTGATACCATATGGCTGCAGGGTTCCCAGGCGGAATATGAGTTGCTGTTCCTGCAACCTTCGGGTGGCATCATTGTGGCAGTGCAGGAGGCCCATGATGGACATGTCATCTAGGGAATGGGAGGGGGAGTGGAAATGGTTTGCGACTGACCTATCCCCTCCCTACCTCCCCACCTATACTCTCTCCACCTATCTTCTTTACTCTCCATCTTCGGTCCGCCTCCCCCTCTCTCCCTATTTATTCCAGTTCCCTCTCCCCATCCCCCTCTCTGATGAAGGGTCTAGGCCCGAAACGTCAGCTTTTGTGCTCCTGAGATGCTGCTTGGCCTGCTGTGTTCATCCAGCCTCATATTTTATTATCTTGGATTCGCCAGCATCTGCAGTTCCCATTATCTCTAATATGTGGAATTAAGAGTCTAATGATGACCATAAATTCATTGCCAATTGTCAGGAAAACCCCATCTGGTTCACTAATGTCCTTTAGGGTAGGAAACTGCCATCCTTACATGATTTGGCCTACATGTGACTCCAGATTCACAGCAATGTGGTTGACTCTTAACTGCCCTCTGGGCAATTAGGGATGGGCAATGAATGCTGCCTGGCCAGTGAAACTCTCATCCTCTGAATGAATTTTAAAAAAAGTCTGGGATGTAGAAAGTTATCTTTTGAGTAATTGTTGAATCTGTATCCAAAAGAATATAGCAGAGTGAAAATCTTGAGGGTACTTTACCAGGTGGATGCTGAAAGATATTTCACCTTGTGACAGAGACTAGAACTGGGATTTTTAAAAATAAGCAGTCTCCCATTTAAAATGAAGCTGAGGACTTTTTTTTCTCTCTCAGCAACTTGTGCATTTTTGGAAATCTCTTCCCCTCGGAGTGGTGATGATGGGATCAGTAAGCACTTCTAAGAATGAGATAGATAGGTTCTTGACTAACAAAGGGAGTTAAAGTCATTGCAGATAGGGAGGGGAGTGGAGATGAGGCCACAATCAATCAGCCATGATCTTACTGAATGGTGGATTTGGAAGGGCCAAATGGCTTACTCCAACTACAAATTCATGTTTGTGTTTAGAATGGGTCTGTGCTATGCCATTTTCAGATTGCTATATTATAGTATACTTCGATAGTATTGTCTCTTGCTCAAGGGACAGAGTAGCAAATTAAACAAAAATAACAGATGGCTTTTGGAAAGAGCTATTAACCTGAGTCACTTGCAAAAAGTATTAGCACAAATGATTTCAAAACATAGTTCATGAGATCAGCTTCCGACATGACAATATGAGAAGGTGAATTCAATAACATTTTTTAATTTGTGTGTTAGTGCCAATAATTTTACCGTGAGAGTCAGGATGTTTAAAGTTATCAAATACATAAATGCTCTGTAAGGTGATTCTTGAAATTAACAGATTATATCTATAAATCCAGATGGAGCAATAGATATCAGCATGAAGCAATCAGTCAGCCACACTAAATGTTATAGAGATGAAAGTACTTATGCAGAGATGGGAAAGAAATTAGCACTTTGTGCATAAGAACTGCTTCTAGTACTTTTACTTTATTTCTTAAATAAGGAGACCATAGTTCTGAAAAAGTCAGAAAAGTTTTCATTTTCCATGTGACAAGACAAAAGTTATGAGAATATTAGCTAATTGTTTACCTGGGTTCTGTGTTCTATTAAAAGGTAACTGCCTGTTCTAAATTGCATTTTCGTTTGGCTAACTAAGCATTGATTAAAGCAAAGGTTAACAAAAATGTAACACATTACAAAAGCCATGCAAGCACATTTTAAATTGAGTTCAGCCAAGCCAAACTTTTGCTTACTAGTAAATTGTCTGTGATAATGTCAAAGTCATTTTGTAGGATATACATCTTTATATACACATAATTGGGAGAAACATCAGGAATATTCTCTAGATCCCATCTTTTGTTTAGAGACTCTAATTACATTAGGTATCATTTATGCATTGACCTTAGATTGTATATGCTTCAGTGTTAAATACAGTTATAAAAGTGAGACTGAAAAACATCATAAGTAGAAGTGCTAACATACACTAGATATTTAACACAAATAAGCAATCTCCTTGTTCAGGGATAATAATAACTTGGATTTATGAAATGCATTATTAGAAAGTTTTTCAAAGTATTTTGCAGGAATATAAGCAGACCAATATCGATATTATGTCCAAGGAAAGGTTGGTCAAAGAGCTGGTTTTTAATAAGCATCGAATAAGAGGGAAGGGAAATGGAATGTGGAAAGGTTCAGGTTGGGATTCTAGAATGTTAGGTTGACATTGCTGATGGTGTGACTTCAAATGGTAGAAGAAATAAGGGAGATAAACGGAACAAGTTAGAGGAGGACCTAAAATATTGGGAAAAATGAGGCTTGTAGAGGTTTCAGAGATAGGTTGGGGTGAAGCTTTCAAAAATTGTTAATACTAAATTGAAGTTTAAGCAGGTATGGCATGCATTGAATGTGTCCAGTCCTAGTACCTGGGGTGTTTGCCATTTTACCAGAATGTAGTGTTTAGAAAGGGTTGTGAGATAGTTCGCTGCTACCAGTCGTCTTTTGTCTTTGCTTTATCTTGAGGGGTCTATATAATGATAATAGTAGAGTATACATCAACATAGAGTATCCACAGAAAAGGCACTGTTCTTAGATAACGAGGTGGTTTATTGCATGATAACAATAAGTACAACCAAATGTGGTCAGGCATAATTTCTAGGTCCTTTGAGAATCGGTAGACTTATCAACTCCCTTTAAAGCTAGAGCAGAACAGTTTTCAAATTTGCTTTTGATGGGTTTGATGATTGATAGTGATTAACGTCTATTAAAAACATAAGTAACCTTGTAACCATCCAATTGCTGCATCCAGGTATGTAGACTAGAAAGTGTGTTGCTCAGTTCCTGAAGTTTGCTGATCTGAATCATGTTTTTATCTATTTTTGAAGGGACTGATCAAATCTTAAACAGACACACTTTAAGGACTTTATTAATGTTTTCATTGGGCATGTTTGCCGAAAGAAAAGTCGTACATCCTAATTCCTTGGATTTCCTTTAGTTTTCTGTTTCAGTGGAATAATATTTCTAATGAGGGAGTGACTTTTTTCTTCATGACCTAGGGTGGAATCTTATGGAATTGGGGTCTCACCAGCTGGCTGGAGAGCTAGCGAGAAATCCACAGTGCCTTCTCTTTTTAGAAAGGCTCATGTAACCAGATGTGAGTCAGTCCGTGCTGAGGCTCCTGCAGGTTGTGCTCTGGAATCGAGACCTTGGGAATGGAATTCCTGCCTAGTGAGAGCTGCCAGCCAATTAGGAGCCAGCATCTCTTGTGCTCAGCACAAGTAAAAAGACCATGGCTGCTACTTTGGGGGGAACACATCCAACCCAGCCAGCAATCTTCTCGGATGACCAAGGCCATAGGAAGTATTATGCAGGTTGTGAGGAGTTCAGAGCACAGGGTCAGAAGAAAGGGGAGCAGTGTGGCTGTCATCATGTTTTCCCATCCCATGTTCAAACCCTCAGTCAGGCCTTTAATCACTTCACTGACACTTGACCCACTCATACATGGTGATAGCTCTGTATGCAATGGGGGTTAATCCCAAAGATGCAGGATAAGGTTAATTGGTTGTTAAGAGTTTGCTTAATGCTTGACTTTGTTACCAGTAAAAGATTTTTGTGCCTAAACAGTCCTGGCAAAAAGTTATCTTTAGGCATCTCCTCAAGCTACTTGTACACTTGGCTTACTTATGACTTCAAGGTGTCCGTTTTTTCTTAGTTTGTGGAGGAATCCTGCATAGCTTTGCAAACCTTAATGCCATAATGTGGCTCAAGGTAGCTCAGTAATAATAATTTTAGGGTTAGAAAATGAGGATTGGAAAATTTACCCTTTCAACTCATCCAAAACTCGCTTTCCTATTCCAAACCAAATTTCCATCTCAGTCACCAAATATCCTTATAGATCTAAAATATCTCCCGATCTTTCAGGAATTTCATTTTATATTTTGGAAAATAGGCAAGAGACCCCTTTAATAACTTTACTTTTACTTATCTCCTTTTTTCAAAAGCAATTAGAGAGAGAAAAAAAACAATATTACAAGTGTTTTTTTTCCATCTGAGGAGCCAGAAAGTGTATATTAACATGAAAATGAGGTCCAGCTGTTGATACAATTGTTTGATGCTGGATATTTTTAATCTATCAACTAAGCATCATATAGTGGTGCAATGGCTTTACAGATTATTACAAAGCAAGTAAAATATTAGAATTTTAGACTATGGATTAAGTATCCATATCAAAAGGTCAAAAATATTGATACTTAGAAGGAATATAAATGAGGGAACTACAGTGAAGTTTGTAGTGGATGGCATCACACTGGAACAAATAGATATGTAAATCTATTCAGGACAAATGACAGTAAAACAAATGGCAGGTGTGATGCAGAAGTTAGAAGAAGGATAAAGATGGTTAGAATAATTAAATAATTAGGGTAGTAAAGCCCTCAGGGACTGATGGTAGCTACCTTAGGTTATCAAGAGAGGCAAGACAGGAGATTGCTGGGGCCTTGTCCACCATCTTTGTATCCTTATTAGCCACTGGGGAGATACTGGAGGACTGACAAATAGCTAATGTTGTTTCTCTGTTCAAGAAGGGAAAAAGGAATAAACCAGGAAACTATGGACCGGTAAGTCTCTCATTGGTTATTGGGAAGCTATTGGATAGAATTCTTAGAGATAGGAGTTACACATATTAGGGGGAGCATGGCCTAATTAGGGACATTCAGCATGGCTTTGTGCAGGGCAGAGCAAGTCTTATTAACTTGATTGAAGTTTTCAATGAGGTGACGGAGGCGATCGATAAGGCTAGATCAGTAGATGTTGGTTACATGGATTTCAGTAGGGTTTTCAACAAGGCCCCTCATGGTGGGTTTATCATGGGGGAGTTAGTAAGTTTGTAGGTGACACAAAGATCAGGGGAGTTGTGGATAGTGTAGAAGGTTGTCAAAGAAGATATCGATCAGTTGCAGATATGGGCGGAGAAATAGCAGATGGAGTTTAATCTGGTAAGTGTGAGGTGCTGCGCTTTGGGAGGTCAAAGTTAAGGAATAGTATACAGTTAATGGTAGGACTCTGAACAGCAGCGATTCCAGAAGGATCTTGAGATTCAAGTCGATAGCTCCCGGAAAATAGCCATGTAAGGAGTTAGGATGTAAAGAAAGAGTATATCATGCTTGTCTTTATTGGGTGGGGAATTGAGCACAAGAATCAGGATGTCATTTTTGGTTAGGCCACACTCAGAGTATTGCATTCAATTCTGGTAAGCACATTACAGGAAGGATGTGGAGGTCTTGGAGAGGGTGCAGAAGAGGTTTACCAGGATGTTGCCTGGATTAGAGGATATGAGCTATAAGGAGACACTAGAGAAACCTGGGTTGTTTTCTCTTGCTTAGAGGAGACTGAGGAGAGACTTGATAGAAGTTTATAAAATTATGAGATGCATAGGTGAGGTTGACAGTCAGAATCTTTTTCCCAGAGTTGAAACTTCTAATGCTAGGAGGCATGTATTTAAGGTGAGATGGGGAAAGTTCAAAGAAGATGTGAAGGCTAAGTTTTTTAAAACAGAGAGCAGTAGATCTGCAATGCACTGTCAGGGATGGTGGTGGAGGCAGATACGATAAGGGCATTTAAGGGACTTTTAGATAAGCCCACGAATATGCAAGGAATGGAGAGATTAGTTTCATTTGGCCTTATTTCCAGTACAATGTCATGGGCTAGAAGGGCCGTTCCTGTGCTGTACAGTTCTGCCTTCTATGAAAGATATGCTAAAATGAAGAAAACTCAAGCTTGTAACAAGGAAAGGAAACACACAAGATGTTGCTTTTAATTCACTTTCCTGTCTGCTTCAGAATCTTAGATAACAAGTAAAGATTTACAGAAAAAATAGCGGTATTTGTGGATAATATAACCTTTCCTTATATTGGACACAAGACAAATAAAACACAGAAACGTAGAAAATAGGAGCAAGATTAGGTAATTTAATACGTTCAGTATGATTGTGGTTGAACAACACACATCGCCATACCCTTTGATCCGCTTAGTCCTAAAAACTATATCTAAGTCTGTCTTGAAATCATTCAATGGTTTGGCCTGTGACTGCTTTCTGCGGCAAAGAATTCCACAGACTTACCACTCTCTGGGTGACGAAATTTTTCCTATCTCAGTTCTAAATGGCCTGCCCCTTATTCTTAGACTGTGATCTCTGGTTCTGAACTCCACAGTCATTGGAAACATCTTCCTGCATTCATCTTGTCCAGTTCTGTTAGAATGTTATAAGTTTCTATGAGATCCCCCTTTTTTCATCTAAACTCTGGAGAATATAATATCTCTTAATATGTCAGTTCTGCCATCCCTGAAATCAGACTGGTAAACTTTTGTTATACTCCCTGCATTGCCAGAACATCCTTCCTCAGATAATGACTCCAAAACTGCACACAATACTCCAGGTGTTGGTCTTATCAATGCCTTGTAGAGTTGCAGCAAGACATCCTTGTTTCTGTACCAGAATCCTCTTGCTATGAAGACCAACATACCATTTACCTTATTCACTGTCTGCTGCACCTGCATGCTCACTGGCAGTGACTGATCTACAAGGACACTCAGGTATCATTGAATATCTCCTTTCTCAATCCATTGCTATTCAGATAATAACCTGCCTTCCTGTTTTTGCTACCAAAGTGGATAGTCTCACATTCATCTATATTATATTGCATCTGCATCCTCCTCGAAGCTCACTCTTCCACCCAGTTATGGTGTCTACAAACTTGGATATATTGTATTTCATTCCCCTTTCAAACATTAACATATTTTGTGTTTTTTTTTGTTTTTTTTCCTTTTCTTCTTTTTATTCCTTTTTTTTCTTTTTTTTTCTTCTGGACTCTAAGCACTCGTCTATATGTAACATCACTAATCACTGCTGGTCACTCAGAAATGTCCCATTTATTATTTTGTTTGTCTCCTGTCTGCCCATCAGTTCTCTATCCATGTCAGTACACTTCCTGCAGTCCCATGCATTTTAATTTTGTATGCTCATCTCTTACATGGGACCTTATTGAATGCCTTCAAGAAGTCCAAGTAAACCACATCCACTGGCTCTTCCTTATCAACTCTATTAATTTCATACTTGAAAAGTTCCAGTAGATTTGTGAAACATTATTTCTCTTTCCCTAAATCCATCCTGACTATGTCTGATCCTGTTTTTCGAATGCTCTGTTATTAGATCCTTTGTAATGAATTCTAGCATTTCCCCACTACTGATATCAGGTTATCCAATCAGTAATTCCCTGTTTACTCTCTGTAGAGAATGGTAAAATAAACATCCATAAAAGAAAATGCTAGTATTTTAGACATTTTAGCACAACTGAAAAGTTACAAAGACACTTCTAAAGGATAAAGCAGAGGGTAGCTGAAAGAGTGACCAGATGTAACTGGATCGCAGATTTCACTTGTTGTAGATGAGCTATTTTATGGAAGTTCTGAGGATGGGTCACTCAAAGCAAAAAATTAAGTCTGCTTTCTCTCCACAGATGCTGCCAGACCTGTTGAGCTCTTCCAGTAATTTCTGTTTTTGATTCTGATTTACAACATTTGCAGTTCTTCTAGTTTTTATTTTAATGGCAGTGCAAGATAGACAAGCATGGCATATTATGATAGCAGATATCCTGGGAGGAGTAACTGGAAGTAGCAGCAGCTGCAGGAACCATGGGTCCAGCAAAGTGTATGGAGGGTCAGATCACTCATGACTGAAGCGTAGTTTGTTCACATGTAAATACAAACTGGCTAGCTTCTATAATATATTTCCCAGTGAGTATAGATATCAAGAAGGACAAATAAACATTTAAACCATACCTTGCACATCCTCAAATTATTCAAAAGCTTTTTACACCCAGTTAATTACTTTTGAAATGGCTTTGCTTTTGTGTGTAGTTTTAAGGCAATGCCAAAGCTGCTGAGATCTGTGCAGGTGAAAGTTAATGCATGTTTAGCAAGGTTCAATCAGTAAATTTTGTTATGTTTTCTCATTTTCTTCAGTAAGTCTTGACTGTTTAACATTTATTATTGTTTGAGGGTATTATTGAGGATAGGTTGGTGGATATTACAAAAATTGTGTAGAATCATGAAGCATGTTCAATTCTGTTCTATTTTGGTGCTAAGGCATATTTAATTGTGATGTACAATCTACAAAATTTTGATTTTATATGTTAATAGCTATAGAACCAATGAAAGATTTGTTTTCATTATACTCTTAAGCAGAGTAAAACACAAAACAGCCTGATTTCAAGTTCTGAACATTCCAATCTTTTGAAATTGTCCTTGATAATATAAATTGGCAAATTAATCATAATTGGTTGAAGTAACAGAAGTTATGTTATTTTTCAAATGAGTTAACAAGAAAATACATGATCTAGGTTTATCTACTAGCCAGTTAATCTTATAAAAAGCAAATAATGGCTATTTAAAGCAATGTTTTTCAGCCTTCTGTAACCCATTTAAATCTTCATATGGGCAATGTGAATTAAAGCTGATCTTTCTTATGCAAGGTTCAAATTGAAACAACTCAGTATAATAACATGAAAGTCTCTTTCTCCAGCTAACCATGAGGTGAAATGTACTGACAATCTCCAATCAGTGTCCTCCTAGATGCACATTACCATGTAATAAGCATTAAAGGCACTATCACTCCGGGTCACAACATCAGTAAATTTGAGAATAGAAAATGTCACGCTGAAAGATGTGCAGCTCACATCCCACTTCCTCCCTCATTTCCTAATATCTTCTAATTTATAAGCTGGAGATGATGTGAGCATGCACTTCTAAAATATTTTCCTCTTGGGTTCTCAAGAGCGACCACCTGTTCAAGCAATGGTGTGGAAGAGGAAGAGCAAGAAAAGAGTCATGAAGTAGAAACACTATCACTCGCTTGCAAGCTTGTATCTGCCAGCATTGGGTAGCATAGCCATCTCTCCTCCTCCACGTTGCCAGAGATTTTAAGGCTTCCCCCAGGGAAGTATCATCAGCTGTAGGGAATATAGACCTCTTTTCCTCTATCAAAGTTAGAGTGACCCTCCTTAGTGTGTCATTCTGCCAATCTCCTTGCTGTTTTCTGTGGATCAGCCAGCCTAGACTCCTTATGCAGTTATAAGGTTAGGACCCCTAGGATGAGAGCTATTCAAAGTCAAACTATAAATCCTCTCCATTTTTCTCTTCTGAGGTTCAGTGACCTTCCTCCACCATGTTGCAGCTACTAGGATAGCAGTGCATATCAACAGTATAACAGGCAAAAAGTCTCACAGAACAATGTGAATGCAGAACAATTTATTCATTCTGTGTGCATCTTAACAATGATTCATTTTAAAGTATTGTTTGGTGTGTTTGATTTGTCGTGGCTTTTATTTTAGAAATGGGACCAAGAGATGGTGTAATTGACAGAGGGAAGATAAGAAAATGTGTGGTGCTACTCATTGGTGCCACAATCAGATAAATTGATTATGGCTGGTAGCCTTATTCCTTCTTCCTTTTTCTCCTCCTCAGCAGGGTTGGATATTTGTGAAAGATTTGTCTTACTTATTGGATATCCATTCAGGAAGAGAGATTAAAGCTGTCTCATTCTTTGGTAACATACAATTGACTTTCCCTCACACAACCCCCGACTCCCATGATCATCTGGTTTCCCTCTTTGATCCAATACCCCATGACTACCCACTGGCATCCTGAATCTCTCCTGAGCCTCTGTAATATTGCAATATTGTCCCACTAAACTTGCAACCCCCACACTCTCAACCCAACCTCCTCAACTTAATATCCTCCTTGACCCGTTGTCTCCCCACCTCTCCATTTCTTTTCTGACTACCCCCTCAACCTCTTGATTCAACCGACCTAACCACACCATCCTGCCATCCTATCAAGTTTCTACTCTACCCACTTGCCAGTCTGCCATTTTACCCACCAGCTACTCTACCTGCTGTCATCCTGCCCAATAATCTTCCAAACTCATTCACTATCAAAGGGAAAAGCTGTTTAAATATGCTAAAGCTTATCAGCATTAGTGAGCAATAACTCACCAACATACAGCAGCTTGTACCGCAAACAGGCACATACCTTTGCTTCCCTGATAATCCCATGGTACAAAGAACTTCATTATCAGCTATGTTCTGCATTTCTAAAATATGGAACCAGTTTGCAGTGGAAAAGTATAGGAGTGGGAGTGAGAATGTGACATTGACTGCCACTCCTGCAATTCAGGCATTGTGTTATTTCTGGCATCAAGATGCAACTAAACAAAAATTTGCATAGCTCTAAACTGCGAGTATTGAAATAGTATAAGTATATGCCGTTCGATTCTGGCGTTTATAATTCACTGAATTGAATCTATCATGAATTCACTACAATTCTCTTACAAGTCAAAGTATCAAATTTAAAAGTCAGCAAAGTACACTTAGAAATTTGTGCGACTCTCTTATGACTCTGCCGTTTTGTTTTGTTTTATGTTTGTCACAATTAATTATGAGTTAGGCATTTTACATTGTTATGTGGTAACCTGGGAGGGCAGTATTCTAAGAGAGAATCACAAGCTAGATACCTTTTTGCAGTGCTCCAATTAAAGCTCTTGGAAACTTGAGACCTGGGATTTTTTTTTTACAAAGAGACAAATCTGCTTCACATGTTTCACTATAAGTGATTGCCTGACAGTAGTTCTCAAAATGATGGGTTTTCTGACACCAGACCTTAATGTTAAGAATATAAGAGTAAACAGAAAAGTGCCTTTTTTAGAATCATTGAAGGACTGCAAACACCTGTTAATATTTTCTTCGCAGCACACAATTTATTAAAAGCTGCTCTTAAGTCAGAGGTTTTCACAAAGCAGATGTTCTCCAGAGACTTGCTCTGATGGTAAAAGCATGCTTATGTGATCTCAGTGCAGTTCATTTTTAGTATGCCTAGGTTAGTGAGGAGAAGCATCAACTGGAGATCTCATTACTGACTGCTATCTGGCAACACCTGCTGAATACGGCATGGCCCCCATGGTTAAATGGTGTACTCAGACCATTGTTCATTTTACTGAGGTACTGAAGCATTACAACACTCACGTAATTGTGTCTACCATGCATCATTGATTTCAGGAACGGACAGAAAGACAATGGGAATGGAGAAGAAATTGAAAGGAAAAAGTGTGGAATGTGCTGGAGTATGGTGCTGTTCGTCTGATTGTTTGTTTGGGAACAGACACTGTTCTTAGTGCAATTTTATACTTTATTTTCAATGGCTTCAATTCAGAATATAACCTCCATGTTCACCCACCATTTTTCTCAGTTTTGCATCTGTTATGCTGTATTTTTGTGTGCACTTGATTTACATTTACAGTGGGATTTGGTCTACATGTTTACTCACTCAAATTGTCTCTCATTGTTCAACAGCACAGCAACAGCTCCACATTTTATGGTACCATTGATTCTCCATGTTTAAGGCCATTTATGCAGCCAATGAGAGGGTACTGCCTATTTGGGCCACTCCAGTTATATTGTATGCCTTTAAATAGTTGAGATTTTAACTCAGTTCTTTAAATAATCAATCTTCATTAAAGAAATTTTTATTTTAACATAAATATAGTCAAAATTATTGACCAGTTCACAAAAAAATGTAGAAGTAAACCATTTCTTCTTCTTAATAGCTCTTTGGATTTTTCGTTCCTTTCCAAAAATGGATCTGTTTCAAAGTAACCCATTTATGATACTTCAAAAAAAAGGCAAACATTGGAAACTGATTTTGCAGGTATTTCAAAAAGTAAAATGGAAGATTGTAAAATGCAAACAGAAAATTCCGAAAAAATGCAGCAGATTTAAACAGAGAAAAGGTAGGTTGACATTTGGAGTGTAGATCCTTTGTCAGAATTCTAGACCTGAAACATTAAACTACCCTTTCTCTTTTTAAATGCTAATGAACTTGCAGCATTTTCTTTCTTTCATTCAGATTTCCAGCATTTGCTGTTTCTCGCTTATTGGCATAAATCCAACTTCAATTTATGGATGGCAGACTTTTGAAATGTTTCAAAAACCCATTTAAGACCATGGTATTCACATATTTCTGTTGCTCTGCCTGATGCCAAAAGATGTGAAGTTTGTTTATACATCCTAGTGTAAAACAGCAGGAAAATGACAATGAAATAAAACTTTGAAAATCTGCATGTAACATTGTATAAGAAAAAGCCCAGTCTTTCCCATTTTGACAGAACATATTTTGTTTGGTTTGGAGCTTGGACCCGCATTTTCTATTTCGTAGCTGTTGTCATCTATCCAGACATTGACCTGAGTCTTGGAGTTAGACTTTTGTTCATTAATGACTTTATTCATTGCTTTCCCTGAATGATTTACTGTTTAACATACTCAAGATGATATATAGCCAAAAAATCAGAACTTACTCTTAATTGGTTACTGTTAGTTTAAAAAAATCGCATACAAGAAGTATTTTCTACTAGTTAAAATGTAAACATAATTACATGCTTGTTGAACTTCTCCATGGGCCAAAGAGACTTGTTTGGCAATCAACAGTGATTCTGTTACTTTTATTTACATATGAAATGAGAAACAGCAGTTTGCACTGACAGCATTGCCAGTGAAAAGACAGCATGCTGTCAGCAATGTTACTTGTGAATGTTAGGCTAATGACTAACTCAGCTTGAATTCACCCTTTGCTGCAGGGAAAGGAGCTTAATTCCCCAAACTCTTGAACAGAACAATTATTTTTCAGTAGAAAGATTTTTAGACTTTTGGTTGAACAAGTGCTAAAGCGGGGTTTCTAAAAGTGGTAGTCAGGACCCAAGTGGGATTGCAAGCTGAAATTTTGGTTTCGGGAACTCCAGGGCAGCTGGCAAAAATATTTGCTTGCCACCCCATCCACCAACCAGCTCTTACAGACCCTATCTCCCATATCACCTAATCTCTTAACTCTCACTGAAGGATGACAAAATTTTTCGAACCTCCATGTGGTTATAGTGAAGTGGGAAAAAGCTTGGGAAGTGCTGTTCTTAGGTTGTTGATTTGTTTGCTGAGCTGGTATGTCGGTTGGCAGACATTTTGTCACCGTACTAGATTACATCATCAGTGCACCTCCGATGAAGCGTTGTTGGGCTATCCTGCTTGTTATTTATTTGGTCCAGTTTGATGTGGTGGTTGACGTCATTTCTGGCTCTGCTTCATTGTGGTAGGTATATGGGGTCCATTTCTACATGTTTGTTGACGGAGTTCTGGGTTGTGTACCAGGCCTCTAGGAATTCCTGTGCGTGCCATTGATGGGCTTGTCTTCGGATGGTCGCATTGTCCCAGTCGAATTGGTGGCCTTCTTTGTTCGAGCATATGGAAATAAGTGATAGTTGGTCGTGCCTCATGGTAGCTAGTTGGTGCTCATGTACCCTGATAGCTAGCTTTCTCCTGGTCTGTCTAGTGTGGTGTCTGTGGCAGTCCTGACATGGGATTTTATATTTCACATTGGTCCTGTTAGTTGTGGGTGTGGGATCCTTTGTTCTTGTCAGTAGTTGTTGCAGTGTAGCTGTGGGTTTGTGTGCTACCATGATTCCTCATGGTTGGAATAGTCTGGTGGTCATCTCTGATATTTTTTAGATGTATGACAGGGTGACTTGTGTATTTAGGCACTCTGTGTCTTACTGTTTTTGTCAGTCGAGTAAGTGCTGGTGGACTATATTTTTTGGGTGACTGTTGTTTTTAAAGACACTGTAGAGATGTTCTTCTTCAGCTTTACGCAGTTCCAGGGTACTGCAGTGTGTTATGCTGTACTAAAGTTTGGTGGGTTATTACGCTGTTGCCTTCTCCAGCCCCACTGCTGAAACTTGAACCTTTTTGGACACTATGGCTGCATTCCCTGTACGTAATTGCTATTCCAAAGTAGCTATTGGCACGGTTATGCCATTTGCAAGCATTATTTTTATGAAAATGCTTCAGAGGTTGCTTTGGTAAACTTATCTTTGGGGTCTCATCACTTTTTCAGAGTGAGTCCTAAGTCTGTGGCTTCAAAACTTTAGTTATTTAGTGCAGATATTTATGTATTCAAGTGAATAACCACAAACAAAACTGTTACTTATTAAGTTCACACTGCATTCTTTGCTTATCACCTCTTTAGATGATGTCCAGCTAAAGTAATGAGATCACTGGCAATGCAAACCTATAATTTAGACCAGTGTGTTGCCCTATAGACAAAACAAATTATATTTTCACATAGCCAATTGAAATTGAATGCAGAAAGTTTAACCTGTGTCATTATGGGAATGTCACACAATTTTACATGAGTCAGCCTGATTTATTGGGAAGATTTTCATTTCTGAATCAGTAGATTGTGTATTTAAATTTCTATCAACTAACTGATCTCATTGTAAAGAAGTGAAACTTCAGTGCAGTACCAAGGGAGCACTGTTGGGGGCAATGTCTTTCTAATGGAGTATCAAACGGAGGCACTTTCAGTACCATCTGGAATGAAGAGCCCTCAATATGCTGATCAATATCAATGTTTCAGTTTATCCCACAAGATGTATTTGTTGTTATTTATCTTATTCCTCTTTGTGTCACCTGCTAAATGCAGGCCATCTACTGAGTTTGCCTACGAAACAATCATGATAATGGTTCAAAATTAACTCATCTGCTGTAAAACACATCAGAACATTGAGGGTGTAAACGGTACTATATAAATGCAGCTCTTTCAAAATGATAGTGTAAAGTTGGGAGCAATTAAAAAAATTGTGATTTTTGCAATATGGGTTTGTCACCCTTTAAACAATGTAATTGGAATATTTTTCTGAAAATTAGAGTAAACATGCAGAGTCTCTATTACTTCTGACACCTCTCCCAATATTGTTTCCCTCTTGCAGATACCATTGACTCACCAACTTTGGTCCTGAAAAGTTTTCATAAATATGACCAAAAAGTGTTTTTTTAAACAGAGGAACATCTGCCTCCTTGTGTTTCATTTTGGTCTGACTGCTTGTGAGAGGCGATGTCTCAGCAGAATTTTTTTCGGTGTAATTATGGACATAGGCTGACCTTTGACTTCACACAGTGAGGAATGAGTCTGAAATTGGCTGTTAGCTGAATCAGCCTTTAGGAAGAATTGAATAACTGGAGCTTGCACAGCATGTTAACATTTGTTTCTAAAGCTCATTCCTGAATGTTATAGCATAATAATTTACAGTAATTCGTTGCTTAGTTGCAGTTGATGGTTCTATCAACCACACCCACCTGACTGAATGGCTAAAAACATATAAAAATAAACTCTTGATTTGCTTTTATTTCCTTCTGCATTAAATCTAAAGTTCACTATCTCTCATTAAGCAATTTTAGTGTATTAGATGTGCATTTAACATTTGAAACTTTTCAGTGACTTTTAAGAATTAGATGTATTTTACTGTCCAAGGGACTTCTTTAATGTTTACATATATAGGCTGAAATTTTCTCTCTGGTGCCAGGTAACATGATTTGAGACTGTTTTCAAATCTTGTTTCTGATGGAAACAGCTATAGTTCTGGAATTTTCGTGGTGATGGCCTCTTACTTGCAAGGGAGACAACTTCTCTGTATAATTAAGAGCTCTCAAAGGTGGAGGACCAATCTGAGACCTTCCCACATGTAACACTGATAGGCTGTGTTAGAAAGCTAGAAACAGTGCTTCAGCGAGAAATTCTCCTCTCTCTAACATTTGTTTGAAATCTTCAAGTAAAAGGCACCCTTATGTTTGACCATGCCCCATCCATTCCGTTCTGGCAGGGCTCAAAAATTCGACCTTTTATTTAACTTTACATTTCTCTTATCTAAATTTAACACACTAACGGTCATGCCTGCAAACAATTGAGGGATATGGAAAAATTGAAAGAAAAAAATGTTACAGATTATTGGCCCCTTTCACCCATTTCAGCTCTTTGTACAAGCAAGCGATTCAGCTAGATCCACTTCCCTGCTTTTTCCCAATTGTCCTGAATTTGTTTCCCTTGACCAGGTGCCAACCCAATTTTCTCTTGAGAGCCAGGATTGAACTTGTCTCTTTCAGGTAATACACTTCATTATCACTCATTGTTTACCAAATATTTTCCTCAAGTTGCCTTTAGTTTTTTCTGCTAATCACCTTAGCTCGAGGTTCTCCTATGCTTGATACTTCAAGTAATGGGAATAGTTTGTTACCAACTCTGTCTATATCTCCTGTAACTTTGGACATCTCAATCTTCTTCCAAAAGGAGCGTAACAACAACTTGTATTTATACAGTATCTTTAACATTGGAGCAGTTAAAGCCAGGGATGCTCAAGAGGGCAAAATACCAGATGTTCTATGGTCTTATGAGGTTAATCTTTTCAAAATTAGCGTAGGTTCTTTCAAAGAGCAATCAAACTGAGCAATTCTCCTGCTTTTGCCCCATATTTAATGTCCCAGTAAAATTTTGTTGTGTGTAGTCAGTGTTCCCAATGTGCTGGATGCAAAACTATTGAGCGTCACCCACCTAGCTGCTGTGTAGCTGTACATGTAAACAACTTAGTGGGAACATTGCCCATATTCCTGCAAATTTTTTCCCTTAAGTATTTATCTAATTCCTTTTTGAAATTCATCAGCACACCTGTACCACTGCCTTATCATGAAGTGCATTCCGGATCCTAACTATTCATTATGCAAAAAGGATTTTCCACATCTTATTTCTGGTTCTTTTGATATTCACTTTAAACCTGTGCCCTCTGGTAATTACCTTCCAGCCATTGCAAGCAAGTTTCTATTTATTTACCTTAGATAAATGCTTCATGATATTAGAAATCTTTGTCAAACCTCCTCTTAGATTTCTCAGCTTTAAGAAGAACTGCAATTTCTGCATTCTATCCAGGTGACTGCAATTTCACCCACCTAGAACCTTTCTAGTAAATGTCCTCATCACACTCTCCAGAACCTTTATATCTCTCATAAGGTTTGGTGCCAGCTGCTGGCCCATATCCCTTCTGAGGAAGGGTCACTCGACCCAAAACATTAACTCTGATTTCTCTCCAGCTTTTCCGGCAATTTCTGTTTTTGCTCCATAACCCTCCAAACCTTTCCTATTCTTGTACTTATCTAAGTGCCTTTTAAACGTTGTGTCTATGCCCACATCCACCACTTCCTCAGGAAGTTCATTCACATGTGAACCACCCTCTGTATAAAAAATAATTGCCCCTCAAATCTTTTTTAAATCTCTCTCCTCTCACCTTAAAAATATGTCCCCTAGTCTTGAAATCCCCCATTCTTATGATTATGATTTTATAACCTCTATAAGGTCAAACTTCTATTCTCCAGTTAAACATGTCCCGGCCTATCCAGCCTTTCTTTATAACTCAAACCCTCCATTCCTGACAACACCCTGGTAAATTTCTTATGAACCTCGTCCAGCTTAGTAATATCCTTCCTATGACAAGTTGACCAGAACTGGAAACAGTACCCCAGAAGAGGCCTCACCAATGTCCTGTAAAACCTGACAATAACTTCACAACTCCTATACTGAAAGGACTGAGCAACGAAGGCTAGTGCCCCATACGTCTTTCTAACCATCCTGTCTTTGTGTGATGCATGGATGTACTGACAGATATTTTCAAGGAATCCTTAGATTCTGGAACAGTCCCAGAGGATTGAAAAACTGCTAAGATACCATCTTTATTTGAAAAGGGGAGACAAAAAAAGGTAACTGTAGGCCAGCTATCATATCATTTGTTATTGGGAAAATAGTAGAGTTCACTATAAAGGATGTATTGCCAGACCATTTAGAAATGCATAACATGATTAAGCAGAGTCAAGGGGGAGGCAATGGCCCAGTGGTATTATTGCTGGACTGTTAATCCAGATACCCAGGTAATGTTCTGGAGACCTGGATTTGAATCCTGCAGTGCTGATGATGGAATTTGAATTCAATAAATATCTGGAATTGAGGGCCTAATGATGACCACAATCCATCGTCGATTGTTGGAAAAACCCATTTGGTTCACCAGTGCCCTTTAGGGGAGAAAACTGCCATCATTACTTGGTCTGGCCTACATGTGACTCCAGATCTACAGCAATGTAGTTGACTCATAATTGGGTAATCAGCGATGGGCAATAAATGCTGCCTAGCCAGCCATGTCCTCATCCCCTGAATGAAAGAAAGGAAAAAAAAAGAATCAGCATGAGTTCATGAGGAGGAATCACACCTGGCACATTTACTAGAATTCTTTGAGCAGATAACAAGCAAGATGGATAACAATAATTCAGTGGATGTCATCTATTTGGATTTTCAGAAAGTGTTTGATAAAAGGCAGACAGTTGGGATAGGGAGCACCTACAACCTGCCAAGTGCCACAGGGTCCAGTTCCAGGGACACAACCATCCACAATACCCTAAGGCCTGGATGTGAAAAGTGAATGTATTGTAGCCAGGTTTACAGGTGACATAAAAATACAGTCGTAGAGATGTATAGCACAGAAACAGATCACTCAGTCCAACATGTCCATGCCGACTAAATGTCCTGTATGAATCTAGTCCCATTTGCTAGCATTTAGCCCGTATCCCTCCAAACCCTTCCTATTCATATACCCATCTGGATGGCTTTTAAGTGTTGTTATTGTACCAACCTCTACCACTTCCCCTGGCAGTTCATTCCATACATGCACCACCCTCATAGATGGGAAGGCAAGTGTCGAGTTGGTAAAAAGAGTGCAGAGTGATATAGACAGATTAGGCAAATAGGGAAAAACATAACAGAATATAATGTAGTCGAAATGTGAGATTATACGCGTTGGCAGGAAGAATAGAGGAGCTGAATATTATTAAATTAGAGAAAGACTGGAGGCACATACACAACAGAGGGCAACTAAGTTTTATTATGCTGTATATAATTGTGTCCCCAGCACTGACCCACCCGCCTCAGTCACTTGACCAGTTGACAGGCCGCCATTCCGAAAATACTTCCCTATCTCAACTGTTGACATTAATTCCAATAAGATATATCACAGAGGGTTGTGGGACAATAGGAGATTATAGAGAGAGGAAGGAGCTAGTGTATATAATGTACAGTTAGGGAATTGACTCCAAGTAAACTTCTTGACTTGATTTTTCCGTGAGAAAGAAGGAGAAATCCATTCAAATTTTATCAAGATTTTGATATTTTTGGGATGATTACTTAGAATGGTGTGTAAGTAACTATAATCAAAAGGGGTAAATTGGAGGATTTTTGCTATAAGTGGTTATTAAAAAATTAAATGTTTAATCTTAAAAGGCTATTGATACAAGTTCAATACTTTAACCAAGAGTAAGAACCAGATAGAGCTTGTTGGGCTTTATGGGAAGGTAAGCAGAAAATTTGATGCCCTTGACTTCAGTGACATGATTCCTCGAAGTCAGCTCATCGTTGGTGGCCAGCAGATGCTGCATTTTTGGGGGAGAAAGACTTTCATTTGGCACCAAAGAAACAGTTCTGTAACCAGAATAAGCACAGGGTGGATGTTTCAGATAAAGAGTCAAGGATTGGAGAAGCCTAAGCTTTCCATTCAGGACCCATGAATGACTTTCTTGTTGGAAAAAGTAAGTTTTAAAAAATACACGATTAGGCCTCTTTAGATCTTGCATGCCCTTCCTGCTGTCTTCTCCTCAAAAGCATTAGTTAAAAAATCAAATGTGGATTCAAATGTGTCCCTGGATCTTCATCTGCATATTTAAAGAAGGACCCAGCGATTTTGGGTTGGTGCCCATTCTGCCTCCTTGTCGTGCAGCTTCGTGCAGATGTCAGGAGCATCAGTGCAGAATGCAAGGGTTTTTTGGAGATTGATTTTAATTTGTAGCCCTCATAGTTTACTTCTCGTATGTATCATTGAAATTATTGCAGATTGCATCAGTTATAATGCTATCACTTGCATATATTGACCCAAATAACCTCCTTCTTTTCCATAGTTTCTGGTTCTAAAATTATATCAGGTACCTTTGCCTGAGAAATCCAAGCGAGATCCTCTCACTAAAGTTGCTTAAAAATTATTTGTACATACTACATTGAATATTCTGTGGAATACAAAATATGAAAAAGTAAACGCCACATAATTTGGAAAATACAGAGCAAAAGAGTTAAAATCCCTGCATGTGGAAAGAGACCTTTTGGCCCAAGAAATCTCACCAACTCTCTGATGAGCATCTTGGGGAGGCATGGTGGTTAGCACTGCAGCCTCACTGCGCCAGGGACCCAGGTTCAATTCCAGCCTCGAGTGGCTGTCTGTGCGGAGTTTGCACATTTTCCCCCCTGTCTGCATGGGGTTCCTCAAGGTGCTCCGGTTTCCTCCCACAGTCCAAAGATGTGCAGGCTAGGTGGATCGGCCATGCTAAATTGTCAGTAGTGTTCGGGGTGTGTGCGTTATGGGGGGATGGGTCTGGGTGGGATGCTGCAAGGGGCAGTGTGGACTTGTTGAGCCGAAGGGCCTGTTTCCACACTGTAGGGAATCTAATCCCACTGCCCCACCCCCTACCCATAACCCCACATTTACCATGGCTAATCTACATAGCCTACATGTCCCTGGACACTACAGACAATTTAGCATGGCCAGTCCATCTAACCTGCACATCTTTGGACTGTGACAAATCCACAGCACCTAACAAAAACCCATGTAGATACCGTGATAGTGCAATCCCCACATAGACAGTCATCCAAGGCAGAAATTGAACCCATGTCCCTGTTACAGTGCTAACCACTGAGCCACCCTGCTACATGGATTGAACCATTGTGCCGCCCATTTAGTGGCAGTTTTTGTAGAGCTGCAAATATTTCAAATGCCACTCAAATAAAAAGATTTTCCATCACCAAACCAGAGATAATTAACAGCACACTCCTTAAGTAACAGAGCATCTAAGCCTTTAGTACCAAGCCTTTGAGTAGCTAAACCATTGTTACTGATATGTAAAATTAGAAAGCAAATACTTTAAATGGACATTAGAATGATGGCCATTTACTTTATAAAACATTTTGTGGATGAGATTTCCTCAAAAATGTTGTTATTTTAAATATTGAATGCCAGGATGATAAGTAGCTAAATCCTCTACTAGACAACTCTTAGCAGCCTTTCCATTGTGGTAATTGCTTCTTTCAAAAAAATGATCATTTAACACTATCAATTGAAAATAATCTACACTTGTTTCTATCCCACTTTATTAAAAGATCTCTCATTCATTTCTGATTCATCCTAGACCCCCAAATTCTTCAATACTTGTTTCTGTTTTTGGTAGCCAAGGAGTTGCCCTCTGTTTGGAGAGTAATGTATTCTTTTAAAGGACGTACAGTACAACATACCCTTCTAGACTATAAATTAATAGGGAAATGTTTGTTGATTTTCAGAAAATAATTAGAACATTTTGTCTTTTCTGTATATTGGTTTGCTTATTTCTGGTTGTTGAATAACTTGCTCATTTTCATGTCTATGTTAAATTTTTTTCTTTGTCTTTGATTAAGTAGTTTAGGCAGCTATAGACAAGGCTGAGGATTATCTGGAACATTGTTAGGCTGCCTTTGCATAATGTCTTTCCTTTGAACTTACAATCGTGCAGTGTATTAGACCAAAAAAAACTCTTTGATATGGCAACATTCATATTGCTACTTCATATTGGATTAAAGTTTATTTCCTTTCCTTGAACTGCTTTGAAAATGTGTGAAGGATTAGAATTAATGTGAATGAATATGAAACTATTTCTCTGATGTGTGATTATTGTAGTTATTTAGACTGATGAGCTGATGCTCCATGGTGTTGCCTGTGGTGTTGATGTTTAATAAGTCCATTCTGCCAAATAGTGTTATCAAAGGATACTGATTTACTATTATTGGGACTTTTTGGGTCTGCTAGTAGTGTCGTGGAGGTTTTACATCTACTAGATGGTAAAACCTGGGGAACTAAAGGGATGCTTTTGGATACAGGTCCGAAGATATAGGGTCACTGTTCAAGGAGTTGCCAAATGCAACAGTATTCAAGAAGAGGGTTGGTACCTATGGAATCTCCGTGTCAACAATGTTAAATCCAAAGCAAGTCCACTGAGAACATCCTAAGGCCGATGTGCTTTTGTTCTGTTGAATTGATCTGCATGAATTTAGCAGTCTTGAATTCCTAAATGCTATTTTTTAAAATGTCATTAAATGAACAAAATGCAGACGCCACAACCTTAGGAATTGCTGAAGCTAAACAGTAGCTTTAAAAGAACTTCTTTAAACAATCATAAACTGTGGGTGTTGCTGGCTAAGCCAGCATTTATTACCCATCCCTAATTGCCCCATAAACACATTACTAAGATTACTAGCATCCAGCCTGTTAAAGCATCTTTAGACCATTTTACGGTAGGACAGAATTTTGAATACTTCAGTTTTATTGAGAAAGTTGCATCACTTGGGGCAAGATTAAACATAAAA
The DNA here is from genome assembly GCF_030684315.1 of Stegostoma tigrinum. Taxonomy (NCBI): domain Eukaryota; kingdom Metazoa; phylum Chordata; class Chondrichthyes; order Orectolobiformes; family Stegostomatidae; genus Stegostoma; species Stegostoma tigrinum. The sequence goes on along the minus strand of NC_081360.1, from coordinate 65,269,376 downwards.
TACAAATATAGATTGTAGCACTAAATTTTTGCGCATATCTATATATTTTTGTTTGATGCATTTTCGAACATCAATCAGTGAATAAAATGGGCTATAGTTTTTCAAATAAAAGTAAATTATACAAATTGGTATTCTAACTTTTCTCAATAGAGCAACAAAACATGATCAATTTCTAAGATAAAATCTATGCAGAAATTCTATTTTAAGTAGTTAAACTTTCTTAACACAAGCAGCTGGAACATAGTGAGCAGAACATTCTGTAGCAATAAAACTAAGGAAACAAGATTGTCATGATCAACACTTCATGTGCATAAATCTTATGTTTCCATAATGTATTGTGTATTTTATGTCGCTATCTAATCAAAACATAAAAGACTCAATATCCTGAGTCCATACTGGCCGTAAGGTACATGGCCTACTGCCAGCATGGATTGGCAACTACACTCAAAATAGTCCTACTAGAATTCTCAAAACAGGTAATGAAGTGATATAGGAATGGGTGAGAGAGTGGAATTGAGGTCCAGGATAAGTCATTGTTGTTTTGATTGGCAGAGCTAGCTCAGCTGGTGGTGTGGTCTTCCTTGTTCTTGCTGTTCATTATCAATAAAAAGAGAAAATAAAAATGTGAGCAAAAAAAATCACTTTTTAAATGAAAACACTGAACCATAAATGAGACTTAGATCTGTGTAAATGCAGAGTTCAATTACGATTTATCTTTAAGTATTATAGAGAGCAATTACTGTACTTATTGAAGAGCAGGTCAAGTTGGCCAACTTGGCTTTATGTAACGGGAAGAACCAGGATTTTTTTGAGACAATTTTATGAAAGTTGCTCCAAGTTTTAATACACATGTAACCCTAAAATAGGTTTAATACTCTTTTCAACTTAAATACAGAAACAGTATTTTATACATTATATCGATGAAAGTATACAATTTGATTTTTTTAATTAAAAAACATATAGAGAAGGATGCAGTGAAAGCTCTGCTCATGCTATCAGTCAGTACCTTACAATCATAGACTGTACGCATTCCAGCTCCTGAGCTCAGGAACCTCACAGCCTAACATCATTTGTAGAAGAAAAAAATTTAGACTCAGTTAATGCTTAGCTGTAAATGCAGACAAGTGAGCACTAGGTCTGAAACTCTGACTATCCATATAAACTGTGAATAGTTGGCGGCTAAATTCACTTTGTCTTTCACTGCCTTCTTTATGCTGTTAAGGCATGCAGAAAGCAATTATTTGACTCCGTAAGTGGTGATGGAATTCTTTAATGCATTTCAACAGACCTCTTATCACTAGGGACAGGCCTACCTGCTCTCCAGAAATGACACTAAGAAAGAAGTTTAGTGCCTACTGAATTTCAATCTTCAGCGGTTTTGTGTTACTGACTCAATTTTTTGTCATACTAAAGATAATGATCCTGAATTCTAATTAGCAATCAGAACAAAGCATTTTTTTAATGCTGAATTCAGTCTATACAGTAAAATCTGCTATATTAGCCTGAAGTAATCAAAAGCTGAATAGATGTATTCAGATTAGCGTACGGCGGGGTAAGTGATGTTTGAACGAAGTGGGTTTTTACATTGTTCTTTAGCTGAGCCATAACATTAGCAACTTGCTTCCAGATTTTCCAACTGTTGGAGCTTCAGTATTTAAAGGATTCTAGGTAAAATACGGAAGAAAATCATTCTACAACTGGCAAGTAAGAGATGGAGTCTCCAAGAGAGAAGCAGATTCCTTCTCTTCAATTTCCTGAGACTTCTATGGACACTGTGTTCTGGACTTTAAGGAGCCATGGTGCGATTTTGTTCCCAGCAGACATGAGGGAGAAGTCACACTCTAAAATCAAGCAGGCAAAGTTGTAGTTGCCTGAGAAAACAAACAGGATGAGCCTGGTTCCTACTCATGGTGATAGTGCCCCGACAGATTGAATTGCAGGTGCAGGATGGAATGCCGCATTCAAGTGTTAATTCCTTTTCTCTGACTTTATCAGCCTTCTCTTCCAGCTCACTGTTTTGACCAGCACACTATGTAGGATCACCCACTCCTCATTAAGTCCCCATCTAGGCAGCAAATGCTGACACTCGTTCTCATCATGCAACTACCCATCCCTCAGTCATTTGCCACGAATGGTGTAATTTTCTCCTTCTGACACATTTGTTTCTTGCAGTTATATCTCTCTGGTTTTCTCCCCCTTGCAGAAGAGAATTCAGACCACTGTGGGGATAGGGTGGAGGAAGCAGCAAACTCAGAAGCTGTAGCCGTCCTTAATACTGGATCCATGAGAGATGAGCAGAGTTTCTGAATTTATTGCTCTTAGCAGTGGAGAGATGGGAATTCCTTGCCCACAGTATGATAGAATAAGATATTTCACAGCCACTAGTCACAAAGCACTCACTCATGTTGATCTTATAATCATTGACTTGGAGCCCTATTGTCTTATCAGTTCTAATGCATGATTTTCATCTCCAAAAAGTCCTTCAGGTACCCCTCAGGCAGTAGAGAAGGAGGAGGAGGAAGACTCCTCAGTGAAGGCCGTACATCATGAGGAAGCAGTTGCACAATTCATTTGTATCCTTCACCATCTCAGATGCACATACATGGCTGAAACTTACAACACAGGCAGTTGGACCATCACACAGCAAGCCACGCATCACAATTTAACAATCTCAGATGTCAGAGACCAGGAGTCCAAAGAAAAGAGCACAAGCACTCTCCTCCAACTCACTAACAAGTTCTGCTTGACTGGAAACAAATACTGATTCATGGGGATCAGTGATGAAGTGGAGTCGGGGAGCAGCACTGTAAAGACTTTTGGAGTGATGTTGAAGGAGGACAGCTCTTCCATGAATACTGTGTTCTCTTGGGTCTTTGCGTTGCACCAAAGGAGTGGTGACCTTCATAGATAATCGGTCAACCAAGTGTATATGGGTTTTGACAAAAGGCCTGCATTTCCAATCTGTTTGTTTAATTAGGATGAAGGAAAGCTTTACATTGGCTGTTCAGAGCCTCTCAGATATGCAGCAACTTGCTCCTTAGCTTTTAGCTATCTGGAGAATTTTGGTAGGCCATGCAAGATATAATGAAGGAAAGGAAGATGAAACTTAGCTTAAAACAGTTTCACTTATTCCCTAGAAATCAAATAGGTTATGTGTACCTGCAGAGAAATTTTGTTACCTGCAATTGGAAGTGAGAAGCCAGTCTCTGAAAGCAAGCAAGTGAGGCTGAATGTGGATGTGGTAATGAGCAACTGGAGCGTGGACCTAACTCTGAGGTACGTGTCATGGTGCAAAAGCTTGCCTTAACTTTTCAGAGTAGGAACAGTGAATAGCATGCCATATTCAAGTGTCAATGCCCTCAATTCCACTCCCCCAGCCTCTTCTTACACAGCTCAGACCAACATCCATGCAGCTTCACCCATTTATCTTTTAAGGCAGATTTTTTGTATTCTCCTTCCCTCTACAGTCAGAACCTACAAGCTGTCTCCCATTCCAATGGCGGTATGGAACAATCCTTGACAGAGCTCTAATTGGCTCAAATCGCAGAGGGCATCAACAATGAGGATCTTTACAGTTAGAAGGGAAACGTGCAACATGCCTCTAAAGCTAGAAGTTAACAGTAGGTAGGAATAACACTATAAAGAAAATGAAAAAGGCACATGGAAAAAGGCAAAAAGAAAATTACTAGGGTGTTAACAGCTTTTTAAATTGTCACTTTTGTTGGCAATATTTATGCACCATAGACCTATTTCAAAATTTCATAGTCCAATCACACCCATTGTTGCTTGTCAATGTCAAATGGGCTTCTCCATTGAGGAAAATGGCATAATAAGAGTTGAAGTTGAGCATTGAGTGTTACTGAGCGGGATAATTTGATGACTGTGAGATTTCTTAGTGTTCGATCATAAGACTGTAATATGTAGGAGCAGAACTAGGCCATTTGGCCTCTCAATTCTTTTCTGTCACTCAATCATGGCCAATATGTGTCTCAGCCCCATTCATGCACCTTCTCTCTATATCCTTTGACCTTCTTACTAACCAAGAATATAACTGTCTCTGTCTTAAAAATCTGGAATGACCTGGCCTCCATGGCCTTCTGTGGCAATGAATTCCACAGTTTCATCATCCTCTAGCTGAAAATCCTCCTCATTTCAGTTTATGGAGTTTTCCTTTCTCTCTGTGCCCTTGGGTCCTAGTCTCGGTTCTCCACGTCCACTCTATTCAGGATCCTCCCTTCATCCTTCTAAACCCCACTGAGTACAGACACAGAGTCCTCAATCACTCCTCATATGACAGGCCCTTCATTCCTGGGATTATTCTTGTTAGTCTCTTCTAGACACCCTCCAATGCCAGCATAGGCTTCCGTGGATATGGAGCCCAAAAATACTCAGTATTCCAAATGCAATCTGACCAGACTGCCTCAGCCTCAGCAGTCTATCTCTGCTTTTGCATTCTAGTCCTTAGAATTTATAATCCCTACAGTATGGAAACTGGGCCCTTAGGGCCATCATGTCTACACTGATCCTCAGAACATCCCACCAGACACATCTTGCTATAACACACCTAATGTACGCATCCCTTGAACACTATGGGCGATTTAGCATGGTCAATCCACCTAGCCTGCACATCTTTAGGCTTTGGGAGAAAACCAGCATACCTGGAGAAAATCCACGTAAACACGGGGGAGAATGCAGAAGCTCCACTCTGGCAATCGCCTGAGGGTGGAATCAAACCCTGGCTCCTGGTGCTGCAAGGCATTGGTGCTAACCATTGAGCCACCGTGCCACCTCTTGAAGTGAATGCTAACATTGCATTTGCCTTTCTCATAGACAACTGCATGTCAACCTGATGAGAATCCTGAACTAGGACTCCTAAGTCACTTTGAGCTTCAGATTTTGGAAGCCTTTCCTAATTTAAAAAATATTTTACACCTGTAACCTTTCTATTCAAGTCTATAACCTCACACTTTCACACATTATAAACCATCTGCCATTTCTTTGCCCATTCTCCTAGCATGTCCAAATCCTTTTGCAACCTCCATGTTTCTTCATTATTATCTGTCCCTCCATCTGACTCTGTGTCATCTGTAAACCTCGCAACAATGTCTTCAGTTACAACATCCAGATCATTAACATGTAATGTGAATATTTGTGGTCTCAATACTGACCCCTGAGGAACTCCACTAACCACTTGGCTGCCTTCCTGAAAAAGACCCCTTTATCCTGACTCACTGTCATCTGCAAGTCAACCAATCCTCTATCCATGCCAGTACCTTGCCCTAACACCATAAGCTGGTAACATTTTAGCAGCCTCTTGTTTGGCACCTTCTGCAAGTCCAAATAGATAACATCCACTGGCTCCTCTTTGATTAACTTGCTCATTACCTTCTCAAAGAATTTAAACAGATTTCTCAGGCATGACCTCTCCTTGATGGGAATTGGGAATGAGCAGCTCTTGTCCTGTCTGTTATGCACAGCACAGCAAGCCGCGATAATTTTTGATACTGGGCTGATGCATACTGAGGGATGCCAGTACATGCCCTGAAATTGCATCTTCATTCCAATTACTTCATTCAAAAGACATTTAGATAAGTACATGAATAAGAAATGTTTGGAGGGATATGGGCCAAGTGCGGGTAGATGGGACTAGTTTGGTTTGAGATAATAGTTGTCATGGACTGCTTCGACAGAAGAGTCTATTTGCATGCTGTATGATTCTATGAGTTACTTGGTGACCACACTTGTGTTTATGTGGCTTTAGTTGTACATTTCAAATCCATCAGTGGCCCGGTTCCTCATAGGCAACATCAGCCATTGTCTCTGGTTGGCAGTCCTTGTCTCCAAGCAGCCATCTCCTGACTCTGGAGATGCAAAGACTTAGCTGTTGCTGAATGTAATGTGGCAGTTGCCTGAATTATATTGGGTGGAAGTGAAACCCCCTTGATTCTATTCTGATCTCCGTATGTCCCAATTGCCACATGGGTGCTTTCTATGACTACCTGTAGCTATGAAAATCCAGCTAGAAAACCTATTGAAGGGGCCTCTCTAATAGTGAGGTGGAGATACATAATGGCTATGGCAAACATGGCATTGGTCACCTAAAAAATATACTTGTCCGCAACAGTTTGTGAGATGTTGCTTTTGCAATCAGGTCAGAAAGGATCTAGAGGTAAAGAAATTCAGAGATGGGCCTGCTGCATTTAGAACAGAGGCATTGTTCAAGGAGGGTGCAAATATCAATAGCAAGCTAATATGAAAATCTGAGCCTCTTGCTGTTGTTCAGTGATGTCCAGAATGCTCACTCTTTACCTGTTCTGGACGTATTGTGGTGTGCAACTCTGAACTCATTAAATTGCCACATGGCTGAGAGGAAGGCAGCTACTTCTCCACTTGAATTTGTTTCTGTCACTGACACTGCTGCTCTCATTCCTTATCATACAGTTCATGAGTGGATGTAAGTCATTCCTGTGCTATTAAGAAGGCAGATAGTTCAGAAACGTAGATCAATGGCTAAACAGCCCTAGGTAGCAGAAAAGATCTCCACAGTTTTGGAAAACTTCTTCAAGCATGAAAACAAACTTTCAGACCAAGTCCTGTGAGTGCTTAGGTAAATAAGCAGCTTCATATTCAGAAATTAAGTAATTCTGAAGAAGGGTCACTGACCCGAAATAATGTCTCTGCTTTCTCTCTACAGGTTCTGCCACACTTGCTGAGTTTTTCCAAAATTTTTTTTCAGATGCCCAGCATCCAAAATTTTTTGCTTTTTGTTCACTGTTAAACATTTTAAATCAATCGATTTTATCAATGGATACAGCCCTTCAGCTGGTGAGTTTTGAAATTCTCAGGATACTTAGGTACTATCAGTTAAAGCCAGATTTTGTATTTATTAGGTTGAAAAGTTTGTTACATTTTGGGACTGCTTCAAATTTTGAGGTAAATGATGGAGTCAATATGTTGAAGCCTGCCTGACAGTAAGCCTGGTCCGTGATTGGGGGTGATGATGGATGGTTTACTGTTAGAAGATGAAGGATTAGACAGTTTTCCTGAGAAGAATGTGCAAGATATTCATACACAGAAACAATGGCAGCAAACTCTAGGTTTGTGATGAATAGACTGAGTCTCTCAGAGACTCAGCAGTGTGTTACGGGCACTGGTTTGCAGCTAAAAGAATGATTCCGTTTCCTCTGAGGTGAGAGGGAGTTATGATAAAAGATAGCTAATGAGTGTTAATAATTTTTGCAAGGCTATGCGTTTCACTTCACCACTGGGAGGAGGGCAGAGAATGCCATTTTTGAGGTTGGGTTGCAGACAAATCAATTCATGTGGCACAGGTAACAGTTTCTCAGTGGTTGGCCAAGAAAAGAGTCGCTTGACTTTTTAAATGACCACAGCTAGGTGAAAGAAGGAGATGCTCTCTAGTTGAATAGGGGATTTATGCTGGCATGGTCAATGGAAACATTCATTGAAATGAACTTTCCTACTGTTGGTGGGGTGAAAGTTGAGGAAAGCACTAGGAATGGTTTCTGCTTGACAGAATGTGGTTCAGGAGCCCATTAAAAGCTGGGGCAACTATGAACCGTTTGCTACAAGGACCATATCTCCATGGTGAGTGTACTAGGCAATTTGTCATAAAGGGGAATTGTTCTCCTCCCTTGTTTGAAGTTTAAGTTAGCTGCAAATGTAAAATACTGTTTAGTCAATAGAGCATTTAGTTATTTTTTAGAGTAAAGGATACAAAAATTAAATCATTCTTTTAGCTAATAACTGAAAGCTCAAATCTCCTTTTAAAAATGATCAGTCTCTGATGTTGTAAAATCATGATGCAGAATCGAAGATTACCTATGCAGTCAGTTGCCATTGGAGATGGGGAGGGGGGCACAGAGCATCTCTTACACACTAGCATACACTCAGATGTTAAATGCAGGAATCACTGGATTCCTGTCACCTTCCCAACATAGAATCCCTACAGTGTGGAAGCAAACCATTCAGCCCATCAAATCCACAATGAGCGTCAACAATGCATCCCACTTTGACCCACTTCTAACCACTGCATTTCCTAGGTCTAATCTGCCTAGCTTCATATTCCTGGACACTAGCAGGCAATTTGGCATGATCAGTCCACCTAACTTGCACATTTTTGACTGTGGGAGGAAAGCAGAGTACACAGATGAATCCAGCACAGACGGGGGAGAATGACAGTCGTCTGAGGGTGGAATCAAAACCAGGTCCCTGGCACTGAGGCAGCATACTGAATGCTGAGCAACAGTGCCACTTCACTCTGCTTGGTGATTCTCTCCCTCAGACTCTCCTCTTGCTAAATCTCTTGTTTCATTGATTTGCTGTCTTTCTCTCTCAGTAATTTCCTTCCACACCCTCTTCAAACAGTGAATTGCTTGTTCTCTCTCCCCTTGGTGGTCTATTCCTTCTCTCACACTTGTCTTCCCAGTTCCTCCCTCCGTCTCCTTTCAGTGATTTGCCCTCTCTCTTCTAAGCAATTCTCCGTCCTTTTTGAATGATGTTCACTCTGTCCACCCTTTCAGTGGTCTTCTTACTGTTATATCACGTTGATTGTCTCGCTGTCTCTTCTCAATCATTTTCTCTATCAGTGATTTATTTTTCAGTCTATCTCTCCTCAGGGATTTTTTTCTCTCACCCAGTTGTTCTCTCTCTCTCTGATGCTTCTCTGTCTGAAAATCCCTCCTCTTGGTGACTTGCTGTCTTTAACTGACTCCTCAGTGATTTTCTCTCTCATTCAAATCTCAGGTACTTTCTCTCATTCTTTCCTCTCAGGGATTTTCTCCCTCTGTCATCTCTGAAGAAATCTTTCTCCACTTAATAAAATCTACACTCTCTCAATCTTCTAAGTGATTTTCTCCTGCTCTCTCCCCTTTGGGTGTTTTCCTCACTCCCTGCTCAGTGATAATCTCTCTTCGCAGTGATTTTCTCAGTAATGATTTCCTTTTTACTTTTGGCGATTCCCTTGCTCTCTCTTTCCTTGGAGATCTTCCGCCAGCCCACCCCCATCTTAGTTATTTTCTCTGTTAGCCCCTTCACTCTGTGAATCGCTGTCATTTACGCAGTTTTCTTACTCTCCCTGTTCTCAGCAATTCTTTCCCTTTCTCTTCTCAAGAAGTTGCCCACTCGTTATCTTCCCAATGTTTTTGTCTCTCTTTCTCCTTTCCTCTCAGTGAAGCCTTCTCCTGTCGGTAATTATATGTCTCACTCTCTCTGCTTGGAGAATTCTCCTCTCTTCTCAGTGATTTGCTGTCTCACTGTCTTTTTGGTGATTTGCTTGCTCTCTTGCTCTCCTCTTGGCAATAGTCTCTTTCACCCTTGTCTTGGTGAATAACTCTTATCACAGTAATATTTCCTCTGGTTTTGCAGTGATTTTATCTCTTGCTATCCTCTGGATCATTTTCTCTCTCTGCCTCCTCTCATGGATTTTCTCTCTCACTCTCGCCTCTCAAGTGAATCTCTTTTGGTTTTGTATGTTTCTGCCCCTGTCTCTCGTTCTCCTCAGTTATTTCCCCTGTTCTTAGTAATTTTCTCTCCTCTTCATGATATTCTCTCTCTTGCTCAATCTACTCAATGATTACCCCTCTGCCAGAATTCCATCCCCTATTCCCAACTCCTCTGCCTCCGCCGCATCTGCTCCCACGATGAGGCATTCCACTCCCGCACATCCCAGATGTCCAAGTTCTTCAAGGACCGCAACTTTCCCCCCACAGTGGTCGAGAACACCCTTGACCGTGTCTCCTGCATTTCCCGCAACACATCCCTCACACCCACCCCCGCCACAACCGCCCAAAGAGGACCCCCTCGTTCTCACAGACCACCCCACCAACCTTCGGATACAACGTATCATCCTCCGACACTTCCGCCATCTACAATCCGACCCCACCACCCAAGACATTTTTCCATCCCCACCCTTGTCTGCTTTCCGGAGAGACCACTCTCTCCGTGACTCCCTTGTTCGCTCCACACTGCCCTCCAACCCCACCACACCCGGCACCTTCCCCTGCAACCACAGGAAATGCTACACTTGCCCCCACACCTCCTCCCTCACTCCTACCCCAGGCCACAAGATGACTTCCCATATTAAGCAGAGGTTCACCTGCAGATCTGCCAATGTGGTATACTGCATCCACTGTACCCGGTGTGGCTCCCTCTACATTGGGGAAACCAAGCGGAGGCTTGGGGACCGCTTTGCAGAACACCTCTGCTCGGTTCGCAAAAAACAGCTGCACCTCCCAGTCGCAAACCATTTCCACTCCCCCTCCCATTCTTGAGATGACATGTCCATTATGGGCCTCCTGCAGTGCCACAATGATGCCACCCGAAGGTTGCAGGAACAGCAACTCATATTCCACTTGGGAACCCTGCAGCCCAATGGTATCAACGTGGACTTCACCAGTTTCAAAATCTCCCCTTCCCCCACCACATCCCAAAACCAGCCCAGTTCGTCTCCTCCCCCCACTGCACCACACAACCAGCCCAGCTCTCCCCCCCCACCCACTGCATCCCAAAACCAGTCCAACCTGTCTCTACCTCCCTAACCTGTTCTTCCTCTCACCCATCCCTTCCTCCCACCCCAAGCCGCACCTCCATCTCCTACCTACTAACCTCATCCCACCTCCTTGACCTGTCCGTCTTCCCTGGACTGACCTATCCCCTCTCTACCTCCCCACCTATACTCTCCTCTCCACCCCTCTTATTTTCTCTCCATCTTCGGTCCACCTCCCCCTCTCTCCCTATTTATTCCAGAACCCTCTCCCCATCCCCCTCTCTGATGAAGGGTCTAGGCCCAAAACGTCAGCTTTTGTGCTCCTGAGATGCTGCTGGTCCTGCTGTGTTCATCCAGCCTTACATTTTATTATCCCTCTGCCATCTCAGGTAATTATCAGCACTTTTTTTGCATCTTTAATCTCCTTTGTGCACTTAGCAGATGATAAACTCCTCCTTAGTACCTGCTGAAGGTGGGGAAATAGTCTCAGCCTTCGCCATTTACCATGATAAAGCATTCAATGATCCATCAACCCACTGTACAAAGAAATTTATTGTATTCTCATTTTTAACTTACTCCCAGTTTTGAACTGATCCTTTGTCACCGCCTATTTAACCAGAGGCAGTTAATGCTGTTAACAGTTTTGAAAAGTTACAATATATCACACCTTTCAGCTTTCTCTACACTATTGGAAACAGTCTTGATATCTCTTCCTCTGCCTCTCACATTTATAGTTTGTCTTCATGGGATTCCCAAGGTTCATCAAGGTGCTTCCAAGTTGTATGTTCTCTTTATTTTAAGTGGACTTTAATAATGGATGACAAAGCTGACATGGTACTTACCTGTGGATATGGGCAGAATTTTGTCTTTAGGATTAGTACAAGATGTCACAGGTTATGAATATGGAGAAGGCCATTTCGGACTGAAGTGAAGAAAAAATTCTTCACTCAGAGAATGGGGAGTTTATGAAATTCTCTGCCGCAGCAAGTGTTGAGGCTGAAACATTGAATGTTTTCAAGAAGGAGTTGGATATATAGTGCTTAGCACTAAAGGGAGAAAAGGGTATTTGAAGAAAATGAATACAGCATACTGATTTGGATAATCAGCCATGATCATATTGAATGATGAAACAGACTCAAAGAGTCAAAGAGGACATCCACAGGTATATTTTCCTTCTACCAAAACACCACAATTTCTTTTAAAAACCAAAAGAACTGTGGATGCTATAAATCAGGAACAAAAACAGAAGTTGCTAGAAAAGCAAACTGGGTTCTGAGGAGGGATCAGCAGACCTGAAACGTTAACTTGGATTTTCTCTTCACAAATGCTGCCAGACCTGCTGACCTTTTCCACCATCTTCTGTTTTTGACTGTAATTTCTTTTGACTATTCGTATCTACCTGTATGGATTTTTTGTTTGGAGGGGTGTTCAATGTTTTAACTGATTAAGTTAAAACTTAACCGTTCATAATTGTTGACCTGTGGATGAAATCTGTTTGTATTTCTAATAGTTCTTGTTAAGTAGAACAGACTGGTCTGTGGTTTCCATTTAACCCAGGTCTATCTAGCAAGCAAATTGAGGACTTTGATAAAATGTTTAATTTTGTGATGACTCCAGGATTAGTGAGGCTTGTTTTCCAGGACTCCTGTAGTGAGGCATGACAGGGAAGTGGAGTTAAGGAGTGTCAAGTCAACAATAATGTCACTGAATGGTGGAGCAGACCTGATGAGCTGAATAGTCTATTTCTGCTCCTATGTCTTATAGTCTTTTATGTTGAATTATTTATGAGAAAATTTAAATCCAAATCAAAATAATTAATCAATTAATGATACTTCAGTCAAAGTACATTTTAAGAACGGTGTACAGTTATGGATATTTAAATGAAAGAGAATTTTAAAATTTGGAGGGGAAGAAAATGATGACACTGATCTTTAATTAAAGATCTGAGTTGAAGCTAACTTGCAGAAACTTCAGTTTTTCAGTTCTAAAAAGAAATGTCAGGATTTTATCAAGATTTAAACAGGAATTGCTGGAAAAGCTCAACAGGTCTGGCAGCATCTGTGGAGAAAAATCAGTGTTAAGGTTTCGCGTCGAGTTACCTTTCCTCACGAAATTTCTGTTTTTATTTCTGATTTACAGCATCCACAGTTCTTATAGAAACTTGTTAGACAGATAAAGGTAGCTCAGTAAAATACTTTAATTTATAAGATTAGACCTGGGAATACAGGATAAACTAATCTTAGGACTGATCAGGAATTGTATCAAACAAAATTAGTGATTTATATAGTGGACCTCTGGATGGACTAATATAAGTGAAAGCTGCAATGTAATTGAAGATCAAATTGGATACTGTAATATGGACCTTTGGAGCATTTTAGATGCCTGATAAACAATGTTCCATATAACCAACTGGCAGAAATGTTCCATCATTTTGTGATTTGATGTACGCATTTTAATTTTTTGATTTGTTGAACATAGCTATACAAAAGCCTGGTTCGGCCACATGTGGAGAATTGTGTCCAGTTCTGGTCACCTCATTACAGGAAAGATGTGGAAGCATTGGAAAAGGTGCAGAGGAGATTTACCAGGATGTTGCCTGGAATGGAGGGAAGGTCTTCTGAGGAAAGGTTGAGAGAACTAGGGTTTTTCTCTTTAGAACGACGAAAGATGAGAGGTGACTTGATATAGGTGTACAAAATGATCAGAGGTAAAGATAGAGTGGACAGCCAAAGACTTTTTCCGAGAGTAGATGTAGCTTTTTCAAGGGGACATAGTTTTAAAGTGAAAGGAGGTAGATATCAGGGAGATGTCAGAGGTAGATTCTTTACTCAGAGAGTAGTAGGGGTGTGGAATGCATTGCCAGAGAGGGTAGTGAAGTCGGCCTGATTAGGGGCATGTAAGTAGCTATTAGATAGACACATGGATGATAGTATAACGTAGTGGTGTAGGTTAGATAGAACTTAGGTTCTGGGTGAAAGCTCAGCACAACATCGTGGGCAGAAGGGCCTGTACTGTTCTCTGTTCTATGTTTGTTTGATACCCTATTTATCTGAGAAAAGTAGCTACCGTTGTGTTGTAATCATCTCATACCTAACTACACAAAACAAGTTTACGTGCCTTTGATTTGTAGAGAATAAATATTAAATAATTCCGACCATCTATATTTTTGATTCAGTTTGCAAATGATAATGAGAAGGTGATTTTATAACCATTGTTCAGAAAACTACAGGTCTTTAATTTATAGCTGCATTTTTAAGTAGATAACAGAGAATTCAACTTTTCTACTTACCCAAGTCTTGGCTCAAACCCTTTAATCTGTGTGACTCAAATCTTAAGGTGAAGCACCTCAAAGTTTCATGTGGTTAAGATAGAATTTCAATTTAATCTACCCTGGAAGCTTTAACAGAACTTGTTGGATTAAGAAGTTGCTGTACCTGTTATGTTGTGAAGGGTATTAAATAACTTCATTAATGATTTTGCTTGAGTTCCTGTAAATGATTTTGGTGCAGTTGGTTACTTTGTACAGTTGAGGCATAGACATGACTTTGGTTAAAATTTGGATCTCACTGAGACAGACTGGAAGTCATTCCAAGAAGATTAAGGTTTTAATTGAATGAAACCAAATAGTTCTGATGAAAATGGCATTCACATGATATGAAGGCTGGATGACTTGCAAAAATGTCTTTGTTAGGTCAGTAAAAATGAAATGTGAGATTTACTGGAGGCCAGCAGAATGAATTGTGTTTCCTAGATACTAGTTGATTTAAATGTTAGTTTTATTATTTTAATTTATGCACATAAGCATAATATATCCTTACTACGTTACTGAAACTTGATTATTAATGAATACGTTATGACCATTATCATGATACGAGTAAGAAAATGACAATGAGACTTGCCAAATACAGATGTTTCAAGCAATCATTTTAATTTATTTATCAAAAACAGTGCTGAGCATTTATTTTTGTTTGCAATGTAATTGGTGAAACTAAAAACGTACTTCATATTTTTAGCAACCTAAGGATACTGATAACACATTAAATTTAATTTGTTAAATAGCATTGCAAACTGAACAAACTGACTGCATATGTAAGGGAAAATTAATCAATGTGGTAGCCATGTCACTAATGTTGAGTTGTGCTTGCTTAGAAATATAGCTTATTACATCTAAAATTTTATTCTTTTAGACAAGGGGATCAATGATACTCTTGTACATCATGCAAATGAATAAAGAAGTAATGCAGTACATTATAAATGGTGGCTCATAATTTCAAGCAATAGTTTGATTTGAGTCAAATACTGCATAATTTTGTGATGATCTGCAAATTTCCAGAAAATATCATTTAAATACAGTACAGAGAAAATAATAGTAGAGACCACAGATACAGGACAGTCAACTTCTCACTGCATTTAGAATGGTTAAGCTAGCCCAAATTTGTTCAGAAAAATCCGAGGAGCTACTTAGGAAACCTAACAGACGACTGCAGCTCATTAATATTATTCAGATCTTGCATGATGAGGCAAGTATATTGAGCAAAAACAATTCTAAACTAATTTATCTTTCACTCCTAATTGCATTTACAGCATGTGAAAAAACTTCAGTGCTTGACTCCTGCAAACAAGGCAAATTGACTCTGAAGTATTAATAATGAAGAATGTTTTGACGGATATTGGTAAATGATTTAAAAATAACAAAAAGAAACAGCAATTTGTTATAACTAAAATTCAGTCATTGTTAACTCATGAATTAAATATATTTACCTGCTATTATTTTACAGTTCAATTGATTGCATTGGTAAAAACTAACATAAATTCAGGAAATCGGTGTCATTATTGACTTAACTGGGTAGGCAAGTAATTTTACCTGATGGCATTGATGGAACACTGTAAATGTCTTGTAACTTTATGATGAATTGTAAGTAGTATGTAACTCACATACCATAATTTCCATGGGATGTTTAATGTTATAACACGAGCCTAACATTTTAGTTGTCCGCTACCAATTATGCAAATTGCTAGGAAATTTTGGTCCACTCTGTCCACATTGGTAGAAATTCAAATTCACTTCAGAAAATGGAGGAAAAATATCAGCTAAATATTAATGCTAACAATTATAATTCAAAATTGATCTGAAATACTTGTGAACAAATTTTCAATATCTATATTTGATATTCTTCAAATCTTCTTTCTAATGTGGCAGTTAAGTGTTTAATGTGACAGACTCAGTTACTGACCATGTAGAACGTTACAAACTTGAGATTAATTAGTACTGGATAGAATTCAGACACTGAATTCTAGGCACATTGTTCAACTAATAATTTTGCAAGTTTCGCATTCTTTGTATTTCGTTACATACCTAAACCGTTGCAAAGGAAGAAAATTCCATTGGTCCCTTTAATTGATTGCTGTGCATAGCCATCACCATGCAGGAAAACAAAGAATTTAAATGCATATTTTGTCGAATTACTACAACTTTTAAAAACTTAAACCTTTGACTAATTGGAAAGAATTGCTTTTTTTAAAGAGGTGAACTTCCTTCCCACTTACCAAGTAACTTTAAACGCTAAAAATGTTTAATAGGCCAAATCTTCTTATCTCCAGACCATCAGAGACTAGACATACAGCCAAAGATATTCACCAGGAACCTATGGAAGTTCTGACATGTGGAACGCTTGGACATTTCAACATCACATGGGTTATTCCCCTATTCCCTGAGACTCTCAGAATTTTTCTGACTCTGATGGGAGTCAGAGACTACAAATAGCTCTGTGGTGCTTTACTGGGTAATTACTCGGGAAATGTTAGAATAAAAGTTCATGTAATATCTGGGTAACTTTACAACTGAACACTTTGAACCGCCCTCATCCACAACCTGACTTGACCTGACCTGCGATCACATCTTCTCCCGATAGCATCCAGATCCCAACTATCCCACGAACCAACTAATTTGATGTGACCTGACCAGTCTACTGACCCCTTTACCCCTGCCCATCCAGCTAGCTTTTTGATATATCCCCAATGAATCTCTTGACCTGAACCAATTTACCCTCCTTGAGCCGTCATGACTACCTGACTAGCTCCCAGTCTGACTAAACTCATAAACTCCACCTGACTAGAAGCCCCCCAAACCAGTGACCATGTGACTGCCTCCTTGACCTGACCACCTGTCAGATCAGACCTCTGATATGATCTGATTATCCCTGATCCCCAGCCAGACAACTCACTAGGATATACATCCCCCTGACATATGCCCCACATCTTCTAAACAGTTACTCACCTCACTCACATAACCCACTTCACGCACTTACACAATTCACCAGATACCATTCACCCACTCACCCATTCATTAACACACACCTTTGAATCACTACCATTCATAACAGACTTTTAATTGTTGCATGGTATGTTTATTGCTGTGAAAAGGAGCTCTGTCCCAACCTCATGCTGCCTAATGAAGTTCCTGATGTTGCTGTTCAGCATATTTCTTAGAAGCCAGGCTGTGAAGATCATTGTAGAAATGGGTATCAGCATTAACTTGGGGTATGTTCAATCACAGAAGCAGCCCGATGATGATTGTTGTTGATGGGAACATCCAGGCTGTTAAGTATTCCAGCCAACAGATGGAATATTCTCCTTCCTGGTGCAGCATGAACAGCAGCAAGATAGGTGGGAAAAAGCAATAAGAATGAAAACATTAGATTGCTGGTATTGAGGAAACGTCTTTCCAACTTGCTCCTTGAGGAGTAAATGATCAGAATCTCACCTTTCTGCAATGACTACTTTATTTCCATGCATGCGTACCTTATTAAAGCCCCATCTCGCCTTCTTTATATTCCTCTTCCAATTCCACTCCCCTTTCCTTTACAGGGAAACCAGATGACACAAATTACTGAAATGTAAATCAGACCGGGCACCTGGCAGCTGCAGGTCACCAAATGCTATTATCCAACTGTCACTGCTTCTTACCATCAATATCCCTGCATGCTACATGGGTACCATCCTCCTCAAATCTTTGTCTATGCAAATCAGCATTGTCAAATGACCAGCTTCAGCACATCATTATGCCTGCTGTCAGACCAGCTTGCACACCAACTCAGATCTTCATTGCTCTGCTTTGGACTCGGGGTCTATTTAGACTTAAATGTTTCTTTCAAGTCAAGCCTAAGAGACCAGAGGTACGTAATTGAAATTAACTTCCAGAATAGACTAAGTGATTTGGACTTTGTTTTAACAAACATCCTATGAAAATATAACAAGAAGCCCCAGCTTGGTTCAAAGGGACATATGGATCCAGTTCTTGTTGTAATCCTTGACCACTTATGTTGCTGATTAAATGCTTCATTATTCATTTGATTGTACATTTGATTTCATGGATGATTCCACTTTAAAGTTTCTGCACATGACACATTACTGAATGTAAGGGAAAAGCATCAGTCAGTGGGACAGTGAACGAGCATCACATGGTGCTGAGGTTCTGCCACTTCTAAGACATCTGTTGGGATGTCATATCTGAACGTCGTGCAGCAAAGTATCCCATGACAGGCAGCCAGTGGGAGGAGTCTTGTTCTGACCTTTCTATTATCACAACAGCTTTAATACTTCTGCGTGCATGTAGACTCCTAAGTTGCCCTAAAATGCTTGAGCCTCGGCAAGGATAGTGTTGAATCTACAACATAAAGCATTTTGATCTGCAAAATGAACTAAGAGATACAGTAAAGAATTACTTGCCTATTGTATATCTACCAGCCTTGTAGAAGTTGCTGCAGGCTTCCGGGATGGAATATGAGGTGCTGCTCCTCCAGTTTGCGGGTTGTGTCATTGTGACCGTGGAGGAAGCCATGGAATTCACCAGTTTTAAAATCTCCCAACTCCTGGCCTCATTCCCATGGCCAACCCACCCTCTCATCCTCACCTCCATGACATGACACAATCTGTCCATCTTCTCTCCCAACTATCCCCCCCCACCAATGCCAATGACCAATCCCCACCATTCCCTACCTGCACTCACCTATCACCATCTCATCTACCTTCCCCAGTTCCACCCCTCGTCTCTCTATTTATGTCCCAGCTCCCTCCCCGCCCACCATTTCTGAAGGAAGGTACAGTATTTAAAGACCTGCAGAAGCTTAAAGATGCAACACAGTAAGGTCAAGGAGTTCCAGCAGTTGTTGAAAGGAAAAGGTTGGGGAGATTGGCTGAATTTAGTTTATAGATGAGGCCATGGACTTGCTTTTAAGACAGATTTGGGGGAGGCAATGGAGTAGTGGTAATATCGTTGGACAGTTAATGCAGAGACCCAGATAACGTTCTGGGGACTCTGGTTCAAATCCCGCCACAGCAGATGGTGGAATCTGAATTCAACAAAATATCTGGAATTAAGAGGCTAATGATAGCTATTAATCCAATACAGATTGTCGGGAAAAACCCATCTGGTTTGATAAAGTCCTTTCGGGAAGGACCATACCTGGTCTGGCCTACATATGACTCCAGACCCACGTCAATGTAATTGACTCTGTACTGCCCTCTGGGCAATAAATGCTGCCTAGCCAACGATGCCCTCATCTGTGAATGAGTAAAGGAAAACAAAACTTAAACAAAGGAAGGAGCTTTTACCTAGAATCCCGACATGATGCTCAGTGCAGAAAACAGCCTAAGCAGCCATAGCAGGGAGTTCTCACTGCTAATGCTGTTACCTTGCTCAGCAATGAACATCAGAAAAAAGTTTAATAATCTTACCAAGGCTGCCAAGATAAGAGGAGCCAGCTGCTTCCGCCAACATACACTGGACAAAATATTCTTGGAGGCTTGCCTGACTCCTCTTAGATTCAGATTCTCAGCAGTGAAGTGTGTGTTAATAGCTTACTGTCAATATCTGATGGCTACTGCAGATTCCCTTACATTTGTAAGCTTTCTCTGCAGGTAATTCTTCTCTGCTTTCACCGTATTAGGGACTGATAACATTTTGATATAGTCACAATCAGTCAGCTCCTTTACAGTATGCATGTTAACATTTCAATTGAAGTGTACCTCAACATAATTGGTAGCCAACTTTCATTACTGTGCATTTATTTCAAAAATTACGGTGGGTTAGTTTTTTGACCTTTAGGTGGAAATTAAGTGCCATGAATTCTCCTAACATTGTGATTCTGCCTCTATTTTGGTGGTGCTTGTGACATTTGTGTTAGGGAGACTGGTTTGTGATAGAGATGAGCCTAGCAGCCCTGATGGTTCTGCAGTATCGGAAACCAGCCTGACTCCAAAATCATTGCTGGGGAAGTGCGCTGATGAAGTTATCTCTAATCATTGTAATTTGAGTTGTGGATTTTTCTTTGACTGTATGTAACGGGCAAGAGATTTTAACTGTGGCAAAATTGGCCCAATATGGTGCAAAGCCATAAAAGCTGCTGCAAATCCTTGGCTGCCTCCATTTCACATGTAACTGCTGAACACAGCATTGACCCATTGCTAGCACTCGTACTTGCTGTCCTATCAACTGTCTTGCACTTTTCAATAATTATGCCTGTAAGTGACACACAAAGCACTTCACACTGTTGACTCTTCATGGACCAGTGGACTTCTGGCTGCTCATTAATTGCTTGTATCATGCTGGCACGTAGAGAGCCATAATGATGATATTGTTATAACCAGCACGACCTGTCAGTCTCCCACTCTCTCAAGTCACCACGTTATCAAAGCAAACTTTTAATATGAGGTGAGAACTCACATTGATTCATGCGCTTAGAGAAATTGAATTTGTGTTGAAGAATATAAGATCCTTACATATTTGTTCGAATAATTTGTTTAAAAAATGTTTTTCCAAAACCTCAAATTCACATGAAAGCAATGTTGGAATTCTGCAATGGGCAGCAAGGCAAATGGCACAGTCCGCTACCATGCCTGTGGCACAAGGAAAAATGACATTTACACACTGCAGTCCCAACAATTAGCAGAGGTCTTGAGGCCCTAAAGACAGACCATAAGATGTTGGATCAGAATTAGGCCATTTGGCCCATCAAGTCTGAGCTGATCTGGTCATCTTCAACTCAACTTTTCTGCCTTTTTCCTGTAACTTTTGATCCCCTTACTGATTAAAAATCTGTCTGTGCTAGCCTTGACCATACCAATGACCCAGCCTTGACAGCCCTCTGCCGTAAAGAATTCCACAGAAATACTACCATCTGCGAGAAGATAATCCTCCTCTTTATATCTCACATGTGTAATCCCTTATTCTGAGATTATGCCTTTGGTCTTAGACTTCACCAACCCCCCCACCCCATATGGAAACAATCTTTCTGCATCTACCCTAACAAGCCACCTAAGAATCGTGTGTGTTTCCGTAAGGCTACCACTCTTTCTTTTAAACTCCTATTGGTGTAGGCTCAACCTGCTCAACCTACTCAACCTTTCCTCATAACAAAATCCCTTCAGATGCAGGATCAAACCAGTAAACCTTTCCCTGACTGTCCAGTGCCAGTTTAAATAAGGGAACCAAAGCTGTGTTCTAATTTGTGCCTTCTACGGTGTTAGCAAGGCTTCCCTACTTTTTAGACTCTATTCCTTTTGAAAGAAAGGCCAGTAACCCATTTAGAGTCAAAGAGATGTACAGCACGGAAACAGATTCTCGGTCCAACTCGTCCATGCTGACCAGATATCCTAGATTAATCTAGTCCCATTTGCCAGCATTTGGCCCATATCCCTCTAAACCCCTGCTAATTCATATACTCATCCAGAAGCCTTTTAAATGTTGTTATTTTACCAACCTCCATCACTTCCTCTTGCAGATCGTTCCATAGACACATACCTTCTGCATGAAAAGGTCGCCCTTAGGTCCCTTTTAAAACTATCCCCTCTCATCTCAAACCATTGCCCTCTAGTTTTGTACTCCCCTACCCTGATGAAAAGACCTTGGCTATTCACCCTATCCATGCCCCTCATGATTTTATAACCCTTTATATAGTACCCCTAAAGTCTCTGACACTCCAGGAAAAACAGCCCCAGCCTCTTCAGCCTGTCTCAAAAACTCAAAACCTCAAACTCTGGCAACATCCCTGTGAATCTTTTCTGAGCCCTATCAAGTTTTACAAGACACATTCTTCCTTCCTTTGTCTACATGTAATTCCACTTTCAAGCAACTATGAAGCTGCACTTCAAGGTCTCTTTGTTTAGCAATACTCCCCAGGACCTTACCATGAAGTGTATAAGTCCTCTCCTGATTTGCCTTATCAAAATGCTGGACCTTGTATTTATCTAAATTAAACTCCATCTGCCATTCCTCAGTCCATTGGCCCATCTGATCAAAGCCCCAATGTACTCTGAGGTAACCTTCTTCACTGTCCACTACACCACCAATTTTGTTGTCGTCTGCAAACTTACTAATGATACTCTCTGTATTCACATCCAAGCCATTTAGATAAATGTCAAAAAACAGTGGACCTAACATCGATCCTTGTAACTCACTGTTGGTCACAGGCCTCCAATCCAAAAAGCAACCCTCCACCACCACCCTCTGTCTCCCATCTTTGAGCCAGTTCTATGTTCAAATGGCTAGCTCTCCCTGTTCTCCATGTGATCTAATCTTGCTAACCAGTCTACCATGTGGAACCTTGCTGAATGCCTTTCTGAAGTCCAAATGGACAACATTTACGTCTCTGCTTTCATCAGTCTTCTTTGATGCTTCTTCAAAAAATTCAATCAAGTTATGAGACATCATTTCCCACTCACAAAGCTATGTTGGCTATCCCTAATCAGCCCTTGCCTTTCCAAATCCACCTAAATCCTTGCCTTCCCTATTACCAGCTAAACTTCAGTGCTAGCCTTTCTTGCTGCATATAATCTTAGTTTTTACTATTGATGCTGACATAGTTGCTGTGGAGGATTTAGGTGCCCAAGTGGCGAAGACTGTCGTCAGGCTTCACCAGCCTTTTTGAACAGGTATAAATCACCATTTCTTACACCTTTCCTGGATAAATTTATGTTGGTTTGCTGCTCAGTTATGTAGAACTCGCATCCAGTGCTAGAAGTGTTGCACACATTTGCTCTAAGTGTGGATATCATGTCGGAAAGCCTGTAAGCCTTCGTCCAGCAAAACAAATAGCCGAGCCAGCAATAGATACATCACAGCATTTAGGCTCATTGGATGAGGATCACCTGAGTCCCAAGATGCTCACCTCCACAAACTCTTGCCTGTCAGAGTAATACTTCTCACTTTACAATACAACACAGCACAGGAACAGGCCCTTTGGCTCACCAGTTCCAAATTTGCCAATTCCCAGTCCTTATTTGGACCCATTACTTATTGCCTATATGTAATTTTGTTCTCTCTGTTCATCTCACCTTCATGTGTTCTATCCTGATGTGCCTTAAACATTGCCAACATGCCTGCTTTCTCAACCTCCTCTGGCAGTGCTTTCCAGGCACCTGCCACCCTGTGTGTGGAAAAAGTTTCCCTGCACTTTTCCCCTAAATTTCCCCCCTCCCACACTTTCCCCAAAATTTCCCCCTCTCACCTTGAACCTGTGCCCTCTTGTAGTTGGCCTTAGCATTCTGGGAAAAAGCCTCTGACTACCCACCCAATCTATTTTGTAGACGTCTATCAAGTCATCCTTCAGCCTCTGTCCTACCAGTAAGAACAATCTGAGTTTATCCAACCTCTCCTCATAACTAAAACCCTTCAGACCAGGCAGACCAGAAGGGTAATACCCAAAACATTGACTGCTCCTTTCCCCCAGATGCTGTGTTCTTCCGGCCTCCTGTTTACCTTGGATTGCAGCACCTGCAGTTTTTTCTGTCTCTAACATCCTGGTAAACCTTCTGGTAATGTGGCGACCAGAATTGCACACAATTGTACAAATGTGGCCTGACTAAAGTTTAGCCTAGCTGTAACATTATTTTCCAACTTTTACATTCAGTGCCCTGGCTGATGAAGACAAGCGTGCTGTATGCCTTCTTGACCAGCTCATCCACCTGTGCTGCCAGTTCCAGGGATCTGTATACCCGTATGCCCAGATTCCTCTGTGTGTTAAAGCTCCTAAGGGTAGCATCATTTATCATTTAATTCATGCCTGATTTTGATCTTCCAAAACACATGACCTTGAATTTGGCTTGATTAAACTACGTCTGTTATTTCTCTGTCTAAATCTGTGATCTATCTATATTCTGCTGTATCCTTTGACAATCCTGTTCATGATCTGGAACTCTGCCGACTTGGTATCATCCACTCAGTGATCAGACCATCTACATTTCCTTCAGATCATTTATTTCTATTACAAACAACAAATGACCCAGTGCTGATCCCTGTGGAACGCCACTAGTTACTGATCTCCATTCTGAAAAGCACCTTCCACCGCTACTCTGTCTTCTGTGACTAAGATGTGGAGGTGCCGGTGTTGGACTGGTGTGGATGGGGTCAGACGTTCCACAACATCAGGTTGTAGTCCAACAGGTTTATTTAAAATCACACGCTTTCAGAGTGCCGCTCCTTTCTCAGCTGAGGCTCCTTCACCTGACAAAGGAGCAGCATTTTGACAGCTTGTGATTTCAAATAAACCTGTTGGACTATAATGTGACCTCATATGATATCTGCCCTTCTATGATTAAGCCAGTTTTGTATCCATCTAGCCAGCTTATCTTTTATTCACATAAGAACGCCAACCAAATCAAAGGCACTAACTCATTTTGAGTTACTTGCTGATGCCATACTACACCACGACAGTACCATGAAATCTCTATTAAACAATAAAACTAACATACATCAGTGTGATAATAAAATGTGAGGCTGGATGAACACAGCAGGCCAAGCAGCATCTCAGGAGCACAAAAGCTGACGTTTTCGGCCTAGACCCTTCATCAGAGAGGGGGATGGGGAGAGGGAACTGGAATAAATAGGGAGAGAAGGGGAGGCGGACCGAAGATGGAGAGTAAAGAAGATAGGTGGAGAGAGTATAGGTGGGGAGGTAGGGAGGGGATAGGTCAGTCCAGGGAAGACGGACAGGTCAAGGAGGTGGGATGAGGTTAGTAGGTAGCTGGGGGTGCGGCTTGGGGTGGGAGGAAGGAATGGGTGAGAGGAAGAACCGGTTAGGGAGGCAGAGACAGGTTGGACTGGTTTTGGGATACAGTGGGTGGGGGGGGGAAGAGCTGGGCTGGTTGTGTGGTGCAGTGGGGGGAGGGGACAAACTGGGCTGGTTTAGGGATGCAGTAGGGGAAGGGGAGATTTTGAAACTGGTGCAGTCCACATTGATACCGTATGGCTGCAGGGTTCCCAGGCGGAATATGAGTTGCTGTTCCTGCAACCTTCGGGTGGCATCATTGTGGCAGTGCAGGAGGCCCATGATGGACATGTCATCTAGAGAATGGGAGGGGGAGTGGAAATGGTTTGCGACTGGGAGGTGCAGTTGTTTGTTGCGAACTGAGCGGAGGTGTTCTGCAAAGCGGTCCCCAAGCCTCCGCTTGGTTTCCCCAATGTAGAGGAAGCCGCACCGGGTACAGTGGATGCACCCCACACCCGGCACCTTCCCCTGCAACCGCAGGAAATGCTACACTTGTCCCCACACCTCCTCCCTCACCCCTATCCCAGGCCCCAAGATGACATTCCACATTAAGCAGAGGTTCACCTGCACATCTGCCAATGTGGTACACTGCATCCACTGTACCCGGTGCGGCTTCCTCTACATTGGGGAAACCAAGCGGAGGCTTGGGGACCGCTTTGCAGAACACCTCCGCTCAGTTCGCAACAAACAACTGCACCTCCCAGTCGCAAACCAATTCCACTCCCCCTCCCATTCTCTAGATGACATGTCCATCATGGGCCTCCTGCACTGCCACAATGATGCCACCCGAAGGTTGCAGGAACAGCAACTCATATTCCGCCTGGGAACCCTGCAGCCCAATGGTATCAATGTGGACTTCACCAGTTTCAAAATCTCCCCTTCCCCTACTGCATCCCTAAACCAGCCCAGTTCGTCCCCTCCCCCCACTGCACCACACAACCAGCCCTGCTCTTCCCCCCCACCCACTGCATCCCAAAACCAGTCCAACCTGTCTCTGCCTCCCTAACCGGTTCTTCCTCTCACCCATCCCTTCCTCCCACCCCAAGCCGCACCCCCAGCTACCTACTAACCTCATCCCACCTCCTTGACCTGTCCGTCTTCCCTGAACCGACCTATCCCCTCCCTACCTCCCCACCTATACTCTCTCCACCTATCTTCTTTACTCTCCATCTTCGGTCCGCCTCCCCCTCTCTCCCTATTTATTCCAGTTCCCTCTCCCCATCCCCCTCTCTGATGAAGGGTCTAGGCCGAAAACGTCAGCTTTTGTGCTCCTGAGATGCTGCTTGGCCTGCTGTGTTCATCCAGCCTCACATTTTATTATCTTGGAATTCTCCAGCATCTGCAGTTCCCATTATCTCTGATACATCAGTGTGATACTACTCAAAATAAATACCTGTAACATGTAATGCAGGTACGCACTACCTCCCTTATAAAAAGGGACAAATGCAATTTTCTAATATCTTGATCTTGGATTACAGATTGTACAGCAGACCAGTTTCGCTGTCAAAATGGCCAGTGCGTTCCTGCAATCTGGAAGTGTGATGGTATTGTTGACTGTAGTGATGATTCTGATGAATCGGAGTGCCGTAAGTAAAGTGGGATCTGACAAATCCTAGTGATTATATACACTAATCACATCTTCATTGTGACAATGATCTCCAGTTAACACTCATATAACAACCTGAGATTAATACAGAAGGCACAACTATTCAGAGTTATTTTATCCAACATGTTATCCCCCATTTATTCAGTAATCTTTGACTTCAGTTAATCATTATCAATATATTGAATAGTGTCATATTTAAAATATAGTTCTATGGAATAATTTTCTTTGAGGTGTTCAAATGCTTTTGAATTACACCATCCCTTAATGTGTCCTTGAGAGAAGGAAATCTGTTATTCTCATCCAGTCTGGGTTACACGTGACCGTAGACTCTCAGCAATGTGATTGGCACTTGACTATTCTCTGAAATGACCAAGCTCTTCACGCAGTTTAATGGTAATAAGGGATGGGCAACAAATGCTGAAATCCAGGTCATAGGAAAGAATAAAAGAATTGTTTCTGGGGAGTAATTTGTTGCCTGAATTCTTTTCTGAGCCAACAGCCCATAATAAAACAGCCTCACATCAAATGTTTCGCCTTAGGCTATCGTGGATAATACAGTAGAAAGGCTGCAGCCGTCCTTGAGTGTGCTGTCACTGCATTTCTGGCCATGGTTGATGAAACATCCACAAATTGACTATGACTTTGTCTTTCCGGCTCTCTTTTTTTTTGGAATTTTCTACAGAACCTCGATATTTTCCTTGCAGGGCCAGCAGTGTACAATGAAATGTTATTGTGCTAGGGACCCCAATGCTAAAGGTTCCTTTGCCCCACCCTGGCATATAGATGTAGTAAGAAAGTAGGGTATAACTGCCTGACAGTTGACCAATGTTCGACAGGTTGGCAATACAAAAACAACTATTGATTTTTGTTTTTATTATTGGATGTGTAGAGTCTATAGAATTACAGGCTTTTTAGTCTAACCTTTTAAAAATAGCTACTCACACTTCTAATTTTCGGCCTTGGAGCAGTTGATCGAACATTATCCTGCTGTTAGATGTTTATTAATCCAACACCATTCGTGACTGGAATGGTCCTGTTCTTGTTTTTGAGCTGAAGTACAATGAACAACAATTTTCCTTTTATACATCAACCAAGCTGACAATATTTATTTTAATTGTATAAGGCGATTTTAATTAAGGTATTTGATTGCTTGAAAGAAAGCAGTTAAGTCATTCTTTCCTAATTTGATGTGTATGCTACATGTGTATTCAACAAATGTTGTGGGATTGCAATCAGGAAGGTAACCATACTGACACCTGATTGAGGCTGGATATGTTAATGCAGATCACAGATCTATTCCTGCACTTTAAAGGCTCAATTATTTATTGAGCTCGTTTTTGAGTCTCCCAAGTCACTACTTGCTTTGTTACATGAGAATTTATATGTTCCTTAACAGCTCATGGAATGAAATTGTTGACCCTTAAATTGTGTAGCTGATTATTTCTGAACCTCAGTTCTCAAAACATACTAAAGTTGCTTTTATTTTTAACATTGTTTTAGTTTTGTTAGGAAATTGGAATACGTAAGAATATTATTAAAAGTTTTCACGTTATAAAATGCCATTATTGTCTGGCTTAAAGAACCAGTGAAATCTATAATCTTGAGGTCCAATTCTTGTTTTATAAATTTA
Organism: Stegostoma tigrinum; assembly: GCF_030684315.1. Lineage (NCBI taxonomy): Eukaryota > Metazoa > Chordata > Chondrichthyes > Orectolobiformes > Stegostomatidae > Stegostoma > Stegostoma tigrinum. The sequence goes on along the minus strand of NC_081360.1, from coordinate 65,241,591 downwards.
CTATCTCCCTAAACCTTTTGGGATAGTGGCACAATTATCTCTTAACTGCAGTCATGGTCAAGATTTTCTTGGGCACAGTCTTTAGTTCCGTACATTCGAGATGTTGAAATCTAGCACTTAGAACTATATATATGGTGTTACTAATTTTAAAAAATTATTTTTATCTTCACTTTACCAATACTGTATTTATTTTGATTTTAGCTGCACCAACCTGCGCACTGGGACAGTTCCAATGTGTGGGAGATGGGGAATGTATTTCTCAGAGTTGGGTCTGTGATGATGAAGAAGACTGTGATGATGGATCTGATGAGCGTCAGCTATGCTGTAAGTCCAGGATTTTATTTTAATATATTTCAGATGCAGGAAATGTAGGTATAAATTTGGAATTCACCTTTTCTTTTAGTTAGTTCAGAATTATCTGCTTTGATTCACTTTCAACCTGGCCTGACAGAAGTTGTTTTTCTACAAAGATTTCAACGCTTCTGTTCTGTAAAATATATTTTATGCCTATTCTAGGATGTCGCCACAGCCATGATCAGGCTTGTGATTTTTGAAATTAAAAAATAGAGGATGCCTTGCACAGGCACTGAGTAGTTCAAGTTCTACTGTTATCTCCAAGATAATACATTTTTTGCTTTGGAGAACGCCTATTGTTTATCATAGACATGGGAACATTATAGAAGAGGGTGAAAGACTGGAACAGTAGCAGACTGCCGAGGTTGTTTAATTTTATGTAGCTTTAGCGTATATGTTGAAACTCTCAGAGAAAATTGTAGTAGATTCCAAAGAGAATTTATTTGTTTATTTATTGCTACTTGTTATTTAAATTGCCCTAATGGAGTTTGCTGTGTGTTTGTATAAATGCAAACAATACATAGAGTAGTTTAGGTTTAAATTAAGGTTTATATTTTCTTTTGTTTGGAAATGTAGATTAAAAAGAGGCTCATGAATGTTAAACCACAAGGAAGCAACAGAGAACATAAATGTTGACTTTTTAGTCCTGGAGAGCTGTTGAAATTTTGCTCATAATGAATTGTCTGTCCTTATCGTGACAGCTTGAGAATGTATACTGATCTGTCTCTTAAATGCATGCCAAGAATTTCCAAATAGTTTCAAATTGCCTTCTTTCTTCAGTGTTTGACATTTTAGACCATGATGCAGAGGTTTGGGAATTGTGTGTAATGCTGATGTATTTTTGTAAGAAGCAAAGCTAAGTAATAAGTAGTTACAATAGGAATTTGACCGCGGGGATTTCATGAAATTGAACTGCAGCTTTCTATTTGAGTTATGTTTACAAATATTTATTAATTAATATTTCAACAAAGTTATTGTTAGTCCATTTGTTCCTGTAATTTGGACTGTTAATATTTCCAAAGAAGTACCCAATGATGTGCTAATGCATTACAGACTTATCTCTGTGACAATGCAGTGTACAGGTTGCATTTGACTGAGAATTTCTTTCCAGTAACCCACTGTTAATTTCAGGCATCTTATAAGTTAAAAATATTCACTTTGCGCAATAGATCCTGACAATTATGTTCCTGCTCTTTATAAATTTTGATTTGGTGTGGTAACTGTGAGCTGTGAGGTGGCTGTTGGACTGTAAACAACAGCTTGTTTAACAAAAGAGAACAAACATGTTTTTGTGAGGCCAGGCCTGAAAGTTAATTGCAGATTGGTTCTTGATCAAAGATCTCCATAGATGTTTTGATTCCAGAGAGGCCTCGTGTTCAGACAGCAGATTGTTGGCATTAACTAAGTCAACACTTGGGAATTGGTGTCAGCAAGTCTGGGAGGGAACATGATGGTCAAACAGAGGGAGGGTCAAGAGCTTTTGAACTGAGGATTTCTGAGTAAAGGAGTTTGCCTATTGATACTGCAGCATGAAGATTTAAAAGCTCCCTGCCTTACCTCCTAGTATCAGATATTGGAAGTTTGGAGAATAGAAACTAAGTTGTAAGTATTGTTGAAACTTTCTCAGAGTGAACTGAAAAGTTGGCACTGGTAGAAATCTTCAGAAGATCAACCAAGTAACTCACACATGCTTGTGGAATAATGCATTCTGAAAACCATATAAGTAATCTGGCCTCTTAGTTAATTTATTTTTTAAAATTTGTTCATTAACTGTTTGCCTTTTGTGTGAATGGGGCTGAAAATAAAGCTTACTGTTTTTAAATCAACGTTATTATTAGATTTACTTTGTTGTTTAATTTATTTATAATAAATTACTAAGTCTTTTGTATAAGCTACAAACCTGGTGTCTGAAATCAGTTATGCACTCAGTCACATCAACAACAGCAAGAATCACTTTCAGAGTAATGCTATCAATTGTTTAGTTTGATCAGTATCATTTGTTGAAGGTAAAAAAAGGTAATAAGCTGTTTGTATTACATTTTAAAAGAAATTATTAGTAGTGTTGTGTCCCGATTTTTCATTCTTGAGTCATGCGGACAGAGGCAAGGGAAATCCTGGTTTTGTGAACCCAACCTTTAAAATGGCAACCCAAACATACTATTTTGTCGAAAGGAGTGGGCTGGTTTTCTAATCAGGCCAGGTAACCGAGACAACAAAGCAAAGTTTCCCAAGGTGGGCTGTGCAGCTATCCAGCCTGGGAACTCCAGTAATCAGTTCAAAATTTAAAACAAAAAGATTAAAACATAAAATATTCTCCCTGTTCTCACCTGCTCACTACCTTCGTACCCCATTCATGCTAACCTATAACTACCTATGCTGTTGCACCATCCTGCATGACCTCTCATTGCCTGTGCCAGCCTATGCCCATTCCCTATAGACCTTGTTAAATTTCAAGCCAACTTAACTTCTTCATTGCCCATGCTCCACATGTTCCGTATGGTGCCCATGCTCCATATGCTGGTATACCCCCATGCCAACTCAGTGGAATCACTCTGTCTTTTACTCTCTATATTGGTTGATCTAATATAGAAGATGAGCATAAATCTGGAGGCATCCTGACAGAAAATAAAGTTATCAGTATATTTATGATATGAAATAAAACACACTCATTTTTGGAAAAAATCAAGTATGTGGAAATTGCTTTAACTAAACCCTTGGAAAGGCAAACATTACGGGCACTTAGGGATGGGCAATAAATGCTGGCTCTGTCAGTAACATCCACATTCCATACATGAATAAAACATTCACTAGTTTGGGGACTAACTAAGTTTGCAATGCAAATTCTATAACGGCTTATGTGAACAGGCACTCTGAAATACTTAGTGCTTTTCTTTTTAATTTTGTTATTAGACAGTTCTATTTTTTGCTGTCCCAATGGGGTTATGCTCTTCTTGAGCACAAGAATGTCTTTTCAGAATCCTAAAGAGTGCGTTATATCCACCAAGAGCTGCCTTATCTCCAGCAAAGTATGTCTTGCCCCCACAAACCATATCCATACATTACCTCTCCAAAATACAAATCATTCCTCAAGTTCTTATCCTTCACAATCCCTCACCTCACACACTCCTAATGTGATTTCTTCACCGCACACACTCCTTACCCATGTGAATCCATGCAACCTACTGTTTTGTACCCATCATGATAACCTTACATGTTCTCCTACACCATCCTATGCCCCTCTATCTCAAATGGTCCTATGACAACTGAGTGCCTCTTTCCAATCACCAGCATTCTCCCTTCACCTGCTTTGCCACCTTGAGTATCCGCAAATTCACATGTCGAGAGGAGAAAAAAAAAACTATAACTCCATTACTTAAAGTTTCATATTGTAGACCGCACTCTGTAAAGGTGTCATTCATAAAACAGATCTTGACACTTGTTCACACTGCGAGACGCTTATTGATGATTTTTTGACTGACCTTCAGAAGTTGGACAGTTTCAAGGACTTTATGCACTTTTTACAGTCTTCTCCATAGTTAATAGTTTCAAAGTATGCCTGATCCGCGCCCCGCCTGCCATCCCTTGCCCCTGCTCCCAAGATGTCTTAGAACTATACTTGCAGAGGTACTGAGCTCTCCAAAGGGGTATGTTAAACATCCAAAAGAAATGCACTGAGAGCAGACCTGCTCTTACCTAGTCTAATCTCCATGCTCCAAGTTTCAGACACCAGGCACTCTGAAATCAACTTCACCTGAAGAAGGAGCAGTGCTATAAAAGTTTGTGATTTCAAAAAAAACCTGTTGGATTATAACCTAGTGTTGTATGACTGCTGACTTTGTCCACCCCAGTCCAACATCAGTACCTCCATCTTATGGTGTAAATGGAGCTGCTCGTAACTTAAATCACCAGTACCTCTGGGAGCTGTACAAGCATGAACAACACACCCCTCCCCCAATCCTGTGCCCACAAAAGTGAGAAATACAATGTACGGGTATGGAAGGGAGGAAGATGGGATTTGGGGAGGGGGAGGTGGTTGGTGGTGGTATTTCTTGGGATTTCTACCTTCCACCAGCATTTTTACTGTAACGGAAATACTCTCTGTCAAGGCAAATGTTACAGCCTTGGTCTTTGCGATTGTACAAAGTCTAGTGGACAGAAGTTTGGGTCAGAAATCCATTTCAGAAGTATCAATGCTTGAACAAGTGCAAAGGAATGGAACCGAAACATCAGCCTTCCTGCTCCTATGATGCTGCTTGGCCTGCTGTGCTCATCCAGCTCTACACCTTGTTATGTCTTAAAGGAACTCTAATTGTTTTTTTATAAGTTGTGCCACTTGTAATGTTGTAATCTTGTCACTGATCTATTTTTAGGTCAGAAATCTAGTGCTGCATTGATTTGGAATTTCAAAAGACTTAAGAAGTAAATCAACTCTCTTACATCTGAAATTTAATTTTTAAAAACTTTGCCTTAGATCATGTCTGGATCAATTCTCGTGCTCACCTGATAATTTCAACCAAGGCAGTCTTATATAAGAAAACTGCCTAGTTGAACCTTAAGTGGGATCCTAGTGCAATTTAATATCATAAAATCTAGATTTAAATTCTAACTGATTTGGGAACTTGCTTGAGATTATCTGAGAACCTTGGGGGAAAAAATGACGTAGGTCACAATGACAGAAAGAACAAGGAGGTTAAGCCAATCTCCAGCATTTATGGGGTGTGGCCACCCCATTTCTGTTCTCTGGGTGGCCTCAAAACATTCCTTTATGACTGCAAGTCAAATCCTTCCAGTGCAAATATATTTTACATACAAGCATATAGAAGATCTTTCAGGCCAATGCTTGGATAGTTATAAGATAGAAATTGAACACACAAGGGGAAAAATTGTGTCCAGTGCAGCATTGTATATGCTAGAAGGACAAATGAATCAAATGCAGCCTGTATAGCAGGAAATTAGTTTAATTGATTTAGTGATGTGTAATTTGTGGTAAGTTACTGTATACAACTGACATGAACAGTGTCCAGGACAAGTTGTTCTTGTTGTTTACATTTTATGTCGAATGGGCTTAATTTGTTGCTAAATGTGAACGTACAAACAATGTTGAATAGTATTTAAATCTTTAAGAATATAAAGTTAATTCTTCTTTTTGACATACATTTCTTTCTCCTCACTGTGTAGCTGCAAAAACATGCACTAGTGAACAGTATACTTGCACCAATGGAGAATGTATTCCAAGTGAATACAGGTGTGACCATGTCGACGACTGCACAGACAAAATTGATGAAAGTGGCTGTCGTAAGTCCTTAATTCCTTGTAAAGTATTTTCTTCAGCCTTTGCTCCTTAAGCATTTTAATTAGTTGGATTAAGCAGCTCATTGATGGAAGCAATTGGCCCTCAATCTGCTCCTTGTTATCTGAAATTTGCTGCAGATTCTTCAGTAGATTAGAGCAGGTGTTCAAGTACAGTTTTGCGATGACTTGTTTGGTCCTGTTAATGCTATTGATGGGTGTCATTAAGTTTGTCTGTGCTAACAGATAAAAATTGGCTGCAGCTCTGTATTTTTAATTTATATACATTATTGTTGGTGTTATTTGGTGTATTTTGAGGTGAATATTGTGCATATGTCTGCTTAAAATGCTGAATTTCAAAGACTGAGTCAATTAGAAGGAGAATGATTGGCACTTATGATTGGAACTTCAATTTCAATTTCATGCATAGCTGCAATTTAAGCTTTCTAAAGCCAAAATAAACAAAGGTGATCACTCATAACAAGCTGTAAGAGCCTGGGGTGGGAACATATCTGCTTTATGCCACTATTCTTAATAAGTAATGGTATAATAATAGTGCAAGTCTTGTACTTGATAAAATTTCCTCTAAGACTAGTGGTTTTATTGCTATGCCAGCGCAAATTTGTACTCACTGATGTCAAAAGAAAATGAAAACTTTCTAAATTGTTGTTATGACTTTGTAACAATGAGTGTTGCATTATTGAGCTTATGTTAACCATCTGGGCAAGTTTCTGTTTTGTATTTGATCAGCCATACAGTACAGAAAATAATGTGCTGACAAATATTTTATAAACAGAAATTAATATCATCTGCAAACAATACCTGAGGCTGATAATTTTGTTTTCTTTTCTGCACTGTTGCTAATCAGCATTAGATGCTGTTAGCTGAATAGTTGATGGTTTCAGACACTCAGTGTTTTGAACAAAGAATCAAGAAAACAAAATTCCACAAAGTAGGATTCATTAACGTATTTGCTATGCACTAAAGATTATACTATATTGGCAACATGTCAGTTTCATTAAGGTTTTTGGAGAGTTTCTGTCCATGTGTCCAAGTGAGATCTCTCACCATTTCTTACCAAATCCGTCTGGTTAACTATCTACCCACCACTACGATGTCCTTTTCACCCTGATTCTAGCCTCACTTTATTATTCATTTGCCACTACTAGGATATCATGTAACTAACCAGTATTCCTGGTGCAGATATCATCTTTAAAAGGCCTTGTGCATTTGGACAAGCACTGTTGGTCTGGAGTTGCCTTGCATGGTTCTGACATTTTCCCTGGACATGGCTGATAATACCCCATCAATGACCTTCTGTGCTTAGCATGCGTATGTGCCACCATCTTGTCTGTCTGATTCTTCACACTCCCTCTGTCTCTGTATGTTCTGCCATCCAAGGCACATGCTCACCCATTCACTATCACCTGCAATAACTTCCCTCACTCACTCTCAGCCACTCATCCCCTGACACCACAAACATTGCATGCCCTCTGCATTGCCTTCTGACTTGCTTGAGGCACTTCCTCATCTGCACCGGCACTAACAAGGGCTACGGGGAGAGTGCAAGGAAGTAGAGTTGAAATGCCCATCAGCCATGATTTAAATGGCGGAGTGGACTTGATTGGCCGAATGGCCTTACTTCCACTCCTATGCCTTATGGTCTTAACAGCTGTGCTGCTCATTTTTAGCTCCCTTAAAATGAGCTTCTTCTCATTTCCGGAGAAAACAGCCCATAATCAGACAGAATGAGCCCAAAGGGTGGTGGCTTGCCTGACATTTGGCTCCTCAGTCGTTATGAGGAGTGCATCCTGAATGGCTTACTGATGTGACAAGTTGTCCTGGACAGGTTTTGGAGGCTGCCCTTGGCTTACTGTACAGGGATGTACTGACAGAAGGTTACTTCTCTCCTGTCCACAAAAAAAATACCCTGAGCTTCCAGTTGCCCGCTATTCACTACACCACCTTGTTCCCTGGCCAACATCTCTGCCACAAGCTTGCTGTTGTGCTCCAGTGAAGCTCAGAGCAAGCTGGGAGAACAGCACCACATTTTTTGCTTGGGAACTCTACAGCCTCCCGGACTCAATGTTGAGCTCAACAAGCTTAGGGCTTGAGCTTTTCCCATATCCTTAGCCAACCCCCATAGACCAGGCCTTGTTATCACATGGTTTGCCATAACACACAATAACAGTCCCCATTGATAGCTATTCATTTTCCTTGCCTGATTGTTAACCTTCGTCTGCCCAACCGTTCTTCTCTCACTTTGGGCTCAATTCCCACCTATCGTCTATTCCTCTCACTCCCTCCCCTGCCCTGCTGCCTGCATAATACAACAACTTTTTCTTCACTACCATCAGTTCTGAGGAAGGGTCACTGGACCTGAACCATAAACTCTGATTTCTTTCCACAGATATAGCCAAACCCACTGAGCTTTTCCAGCAATTTCTGTTTTTATTCCTTCCCATGACTTGTCTGAGGACTGCTGACAACCATGCCAATCTTTTTGGCTTTGAATCTGCTTTAACTGGCAATGGAGATACTGCTGTACTTTAGATCTGGTGTCTAAGGCTGTGTAGTAATGTGCAAACAGCCAAGATACAACAATGTGAAAATGCACTGAGTATCCAGATAGGGTTGAAGGGCATGATCATTAAACGGCAAGCAAATGGGCCAGATATGCAGCCTGAGCTGGTCAATGAACTAGGTGTGTGTCCCTAAGTGCGAAGGGTCCCTGCTACAGCAATACAATGATAATTGCCATTGTGACCGGAGGTGCAGTATTGAAGTGCAGACGCACACAGCAAGTGGATCAGAGATGTGCCATCAGGGTTTTGAGAATTTGGCACTTGTCAGAGACCTATGCTTCTGGATGTGGAAAGTGTGTGGCTGGTGCTCACAGAGTGTGCCCTGAGATGTGGTGCCTAATGTCTAACATTGACCCCCTTTGGAGCAAGCTGTGAGCTGAAATGACCATGTTGAGAATTCTCAGCACCTAGGTTGCTAGAGGCTGGTGGTGGGATAGACAGCTGCATATTAAAGAGGTGAGATGTGAAGTTAATACGGCTACTAACAAGCAATTATCTCCCTTTAAGAAGTAACTTGCCATGCTGAGGGAGAATCTTGCCTTGATATTTGGAACTTAGTTGAAAGATGCTGTAGTTTCTCCTGACATTGAGATAGCTCCTGCTGGATTTCTCACATGATTCCGCCACATTTGTTGCCCAGATCACATTATTCAGGTCCATATAAGATACTGACCTGGAAAGACAGGACACTGCAAATGACATGGATTTTTTAAAAAAGTATGTGGATGAACAACAAGATCTTGGTATCCACATATGCAATTCCTGAAAAGTAGTAGGATGAGTCAATAAGCTGTTTTTTAAAAATATAGTAATTACTGAGGTTTATAAATTGGGTGAGGAAAGAAAAACTAGAAGTTCATGCTTGAGCTGTATAAATTGCTTGTTAAGCCTTAACTGGAGTTGGATAAATAATTCTGGAAACCAGAATTCAGGAAGGATGTAAAGGTCTTTAGAAAGACTTCTGAGGAATATGATTAGGATGTTATGAAGGATGAGGAAATTCGCTTGTGAAGAAAAGGTTCCAAATATTTGCACTATTTTCTATGGAAACAAAGATTAAGAGGTGACCTAATAAAGGCTTTCTGGTGGGAGTGTCAATAACCAAAGATAGTAGCTTCGAAATGATTGACAAAAATTCTAAACAATTTCTTCAGAGAGATTTTGGGTGGAAAAGTTTAGCTACTGTAGCTTGTCACTTAAATTTGTCATAACGTAGCAGTTTTGTTATTATGAGTGGAAAGAATTGTCAGTTCTGTTTCATATCACCTTTCATTTCAACTGGAGTCAGAAAAGGGAAGTTTACAGCCATAGTGTGACTTAGCCAATCACCTGAAAGGTGCTCTTCTCAAAAACAGATTTATCTTAGGCAAAGAAATTTAACCATGACATCATGACTGATATGGGAAGACAATCTGACTCTTGAAGCTCAAAACATTTGCAGAAGCTCTAAGCATGTACGTCAACAGCTATAGCACATCATGGAACAATAGGTGTGTTTGAGCACAAAGTCAGAACATGTGGGGGAAACTCAGTAGGTCTGGCAGCATCTCTGGAGAGAGAAACAAAGTTAATGTGTCAAATTTAATATGACTCTTCTTCAGAATCTGAGTTTGTTTCAGATTTCCCTATTCCTAATGTAGCCTTGACGTTTCAAGAGCAACAATATGGAGAAAAGGAACAGATATCCAGAGAAGGACCATCAGAAGGATGAAAGCCAAAGGGGCATAGAACATAGAACAGAGAACAATACAACGCAGAACAGGCCCTTCGGCCCTCGATGTTGCGCCAACCTGTGCACCAAGCCACTCTCCATACACTATCCCATCATCATCCATATGCTTATCCAAGGATTGTTTAAATGCCCCGAATGTAAATATTACACAGATCATCATATGAAAGAAAAGAAAGCTTCTCCATCTTGGGAATATAGTGTTTTAAACCCAGAAGGCGAAACCACTTTGAATATCATTACCTAGAAAGAAAACAAACAAATCTACACAAGTGATAATGGGAACTGCAGATGCTGGAGAATCCAAGACAACAAAATGTGAGGCTGGATGAACACAGCAGGCCCAGCAGCATCTCAGGAGCACATAAGCTGACGTTTCGGGCCTAGACCCTTCATCAGAGAGGGGGATGGGGTGAGGGTTCTGGAATAAATAGGGAGAGAGGGGGAGGCGGACCGAAGATGGAGAGAAAAGACGATAGGTGAGAGGAGAGTATAGGTGGGGAGGTAGAGAGGGGATAGGTCAGTCCAGGGAAGACGGAGAGGTCAAGGAGGTGGGATGAGGTTAGTAGGTAGGAGATGGAGGTGCGGCTTGGGGTGGGAGGAAGGGATGGGTGAGAGGAAGAACAGGTTAGGGAGGCAGAGACACTGGTTGTGTGATGCAGTGGGGGGAGGGGACGAACTGGACTGGTTTTGGGATGCGGTGGGGGAAGGGGAGATTTTGAAGCTGGTGAAGTCCACGTTGATACCATTGGGCTGCAGGGTTCCCAAGCGGAATATGAGTTGCTGTTCCTGCAACCTTCGGGTGGCATCATTGTGGCAGTGCAGGAGGCCCATAATGGACATGTCATCTAAAGAGTGGGAGGGGGAGTGGAAATGGTTTGCGACTGGGAGGTGCAGTTGTTTATTGCGAACCGAGCGGAGGTGTTCTGCAAAGCGGTCCCCAAGACTCCGCTTGGTTTCCCCAATGTAGAGGGAGCCACACCGGGTACAGTGGATGCAGTATACCACATTGGCAGATGTGCAGGTGAACCTCTGCTTAATGTGGAAAGTCATCTTGGGGCCTGGGATAGGGGTGAGGGAGGAGGTGTGGGGGCAAGTGTAGCATTTCCTGCGGTTGCAGGGGAAGGTGCCGGGTGTGGTGGGGTTGGAGGGCAGTGTGGAGCGAACAAGGGATTCACGGAGAGAGTGGTCTCTCCGGAAAGCAGACAGGGGTGGGGATGGAAAAATGTCTTGGGTGGTGGGGTCGGATTGTAGATGGCGGAAGTGTCAGAGGATGATGCGTTGTATCCGGAGGTTGGTGGAGTGGTGTGTGAGAACGAGGGGGATCCTCTTAGGGCGGTTGTGGCGGGGGCGGGGTGTGAGGGATGTGTTGCGGGAAATGCGGGAGACGCGGTCAAGGGCGTTCTCGACCACTGTGGGGGGAAAGTTGCGGTCCTTAAAGAACTTGGACATCTGGGATGTGCGGGAGTGGAATGCCTCATCGTGGAGCAGATGCGGCGGAGGCGGAGGAATTGGGAATAGGTGATGGAATTTTTGCAGGAGGGTGGGTGGGAGGAGGTGTATTCTAGGTAGCTGTGGGAGTCGGTGGGCTTGAAATGGACATCAGTTACAAGCTGGTTGCCTGAGATGGAGACTGAGAAATCCAGGAAGATGAGGGATGTGCTGGAGCTGGCCCAGGTGAACTGAAGGTTGGGGTGGAAGGTGTTGGTGAAGTGGATGAACTGTTCGAGCTCCTGTGGGGAGCAAGAGGCGGCGCCGATACAGTCATCAATCTAATGGAGGAAGAGGTGGGTTTGGAGCCTGTGTAGATGCGGAAGAGGGACTGTTCCACGTAACCTACAAAGAGGCAGGCATAGCTGGGGCCCATGCGGGTGCCCATGGCCACCCCCTTAGTCTGTAGGAAGTGGGAGGAATCGAAAGAATTGAATCGAAAGAAACGAATCGAAAGAAAATCTTCCGCACCTACACATGCCCCAAACCCCACCTCTTCCTCCGTTACATTGATGACTGTATCGGCGCCGCCTCTTGCTCCCCACAGGACCACTCTCTCCGTGACTCCCTTGTTTGCTCCACACTGCCCTCCAACCCCACCACACCCGGCACCTTCCCCTGCAACCGCAGGAAATGCTACACTTGCCCCCACATCTCCTCCCTCACCCCTATCCCAGGCCCCAAGATGACTTTCCACATTAAGCAGAGGTTCACCTGCACATCTGCCAATGTGGTATACTGCATCCACTGTACCCAGTGTGGCTTCCTCTACATTGGGGAAACCAAGCGGAGGCTTGGAGACCGCTTTGCAGAACACCTCCACTCGGTTCGCAATAAACAACTGCACCTCCCAGTCGCAAACCATTTCCACTCCCCCTCCCATTCTTGAGATGACATGTCCATTATGGGCCTCCTGCAGTGCCACAATGATGCCACCCGAAGGTTGCAGGAACAGCAACTCACATTCCGCTTGGGAACCCTGCAGCCCAATGGTATCAACGTGGACTTCACCAGCTTCAAAATCTCCCCTTCCCCCACCGCATCCCAAAACCAGTCCAGTTCGTCCCCTCCCCCCACTGCACCACACAACCAGCCCAGGTCTTCCCCTCCACCCACTGCATCCCAAAACCAGTCCAACCTGTCTCTGCCTCCCTAACCTGTTCTTCCTCTCACCCATCCCTTCCTCCCACCCCAAGCCACACCTCTATCTCCTAACTACTAACCTCATCCCACCTCCTTGACCTGTCTGTCTTCCCTGGACTGACCTATCCCCTCCCTACCTCCCCACCTATACTCTCCTCCCCACCTATCTTCTTTACTCTCCATCTTCGGTCCGCCTCCCCCTCTCTCCCTATTTATTCCAGAACCCTCACTCCATCCCCCTCTCTGATGAAGGGTCTAGGCCCGAAACGTCAGCTTTTGTGCTCCTGAAATCTATACAAGCAATTGTTACAGAGATGTTGGACATTGATTCTGACAAATCAATTATGTATGCTGAAGAGATGGCAGACAAGATTCACATAAGTCAAACTACACTTAAGAGCAGATTGACACAGTCAAGTTTGAAGGAGAAAAATGGTTTCTAATTATTGAGATGAAGATAGCAGAATAAAGGCATCAGAGAAATGTGAAGTGCCCATTCAACACTGAGTCTTCTTTCAACATTTATGAGTGTTACAGACCTAAAGTTACACTAGATGGCAGTCCAAAAATGAAACTCTCGAAGGTAAAGTTGATGCTCTGTGATGGAATGATGCTCATCCCAAGAGGAATAATTCATCTGAGAACCTAAAGCAATGTCAAGAATGGAATTCCAGATGTTAGATACTAAGCTAAAGCCCCTCCTCTCAGCAGAAGCAAGATGAAAGCTTGAACTAGTCGCTCTAAACATTCCAGAGAAGATTTACAATATCTCACATGCCACATTGACTGATAACAGACAAACAAATAAAGTGAGACTGATGCTAAAGGAAAGAGGTGTCTGAGGAAATAATGTAAGTCAACAGAGGCAGCTGAAAAGATCTTGAAACAGCACCAGAGAACAATTATTCCAACCAGCAAATGTTGGAGGAAAAACTGACAACCCATACACGTGTAAAGGGATTAACTACAGTAATGAACAGTTTTGTTAGTGCACAAGAACAATTCCATGCACACTGGGTAATCTAAGTAACTAAGTTAGACTGGCACTAATATCCATTACAAACCCCCAGCTACCTGCACTATACACCTTCACACCCCACTTCCTGTAAAGACCCAATCCCATTCTCTCAGTTCCTCTGTCTCTGTCGCATATGTTCGGATGAGGCCAACTTCAACAAGGGAGCCTCCAAAATATCACATTCTTCCTCAACCAATGATTCCCCAGCTCCATTGTCAACAGGGCCCTTAGTCGGGTCTGACCCATTTCCCGCACTTCTGCCCTCACCCCTTCTCTTCCCTCCCCCAACTGCGATAGGGGATCCTTACCCTCACCAACCATCCCACCAGCATCCTCATCCAGAAGATCATCAGATGCCATTTCTGCCACCTCCAGCCAGATGCCACCACCAGACACATATTCCCCTCCCCTCCCTGTCCACCTTCCGCAGGGACCGTTCCCTCCGGGACAGCCTGGTCCACACTTCCTTCAACCCCAACACCTCCCCACAGCCCTACGGCACCTTCCCCTGTAACTGGTGAAGATGCAACACCTGCCTATTTACCTCCTCCCTCCCCAGAATCCAAGAGCCCAAACAGGTGAAGCAACACTTCCAAGAATCTAGTCTCCTGGACTTGCTGCTCACAATGTGGTCTCCTCTACCCTGGGGAAATGAAAAGTAGACTTGGCGACCGCTTCACAGAACTTCTATGTTCTACTCACAAAAAAGACCCTGAACTACTCTCTGATGAAGGGTCTAGGCCCGAAACGTCAGCTTTTGTGCTCCTGAGATGCTGCTTGGCCTGCTGTGTTCATCCAGCTCCACACTTTGTTATCTTGGATTCTCCAGCATCTGCAGTTCCCATTATCCCTGAACTACCTGTCGCCTGCCACTTCAATGCACCACCTTGCTCCCTGGCCAACATTTCTGTCTCCGGCTTGCTACAGTGTTCCAGTGAAGCCCAACACAAGCTTGAGGAATAACACTTCATTTTCTGCCTGGGGACCCTACAGCTCTCCGGACCCAGTATTGAGTTCAATAATTTTAGGGCCTAAACTCTCTCATGTCCCAGCCCCCACCCCACACACCAGGCCTTGTTTGCCACATAGCCTGCCACTACACAGCCCCTGTTGTTAGTCACTAACAGTCCCCATGAACAACTGCTCATCCTCCCAGCCTGATCGTTAGCAACTCATTTGTCTGTCCAACTGTCTTTCTCTTTGGGCTCTATCCTATCATTTGCTTCCTACTCCACCCACCTCCCTATTTTCTGCATATAAACTGATGTTTTCCCAGCCATCGTCAGTTCTGAGAAAGGGTCACTGGACCTGAAATGGCAACTCTGTTTTCTCTGCCACAGATGCTACCAGACCTGCTGAGCTTTTCCAGCAACATTTTATTTTCTTCAGTGTGAATAGTGCTGTACATTTATTTTTGCATGAAATTAGGGATATTTGGATGGAAATGTATTCCTGTACTAATTTTCTTCCTGGCCTCCCGATCTACTATCATATGATCTATACCATGAAGGACACAACACCGGCAACCATCTCTTAACCAACATTGTACGACTTGAGCATCTAATGTCTTGAGATAGTTGAGTTACACTAGATATGGTAGATCTTTCCTAAAAGAGACAATACAGATATCTTCACAGCCCCTTAGTTTGTGGTTGAGATTGTTATTGCATCTTCTCACTTTATTTCTTTGTCTAATATCTCTGTAAGTCTCCTCCAGAATGTTTAGAGTGACTAGTTCAAACTTATGTCTTGCTTCTGCTGAGATGAGTGGTTTTAGCTTAGTGTTTAACATTTGGAATTCCATTCTTGCCATAGTGTTGGGCCCTCCGATGACTGTGCCCATCACTTCACTCAGTTATCAAGATCTGAAATTCTGGGCCTGAAAAATATGATGGTAGGTGTTCCAAAGTAATTTTAGAAGGGACTGAGCCAGAATCAGCTACTTAGTGAGTTATACGTAAGAAGTGTGGAATTGTGAATAAGTATAACTGCTATTTCCATGATCCAGCGCATGAATTATGGGCCGAATGATCTCTGCCTGCACTGTAAATTTCTGTTTCCCATGATTCTTGAAGATTGAGGGTAGTGGAGGGGCTGCAGAGTACCAGTGACTGAGGGTAGGGGTGGGTGCAGCTCAGTTTTATCATTACCGAGGAACTAGAGCATTTTTTACTCCCTCTAATTTTACTTTGGCAACCATTCACATAAGGACCCCTCTGAAACCTAATTCAGAATGGAGAATTTTATTTAGTAGATTCCAGATGCAATGCTCATTGGAGGCTTAAACTTCCCAGAGCTTTAAACTGACCTCTTAATGATCAATCCAATGATGCTACCACTGCACTGCCATCTCCCCAGCAATGCTCTGAGAGTGTTAAGTGCTGTAGTATTACATTTCTTGTGACTATCATCATTTTGCCTTTCTTTAAAGATATTTATAGTGTTTACGTAGAAATTGCATGATTTTGGCACTTGTAAGTAAGAAAAAAAATCTAAGAAATGATTAGAACAAATGTTATGGATATGGCCATGCTTCTCCATTTTACATGTACTTTTCAAAAATAACTTAGTATAGGTCATGAATCTACGAACTTATTTGATTTTAAAGAAATAACTTTATGCAAATCCAATGGGCCTTGATTTTCTAAAGTAGTAGGCTATCTGAGAGTTAAGGCATACTGAATATTCATGGACTTTCAAGTTACGTTTCGCCCTGCCTGGAATATTGACTGTAAACTAGAAGCTCTCCAATATGAGAAAAAGAGAAAAAAAAAGGTAGATCTTCTAGGTCATTTTATGCATCCTCGAACTGAATGTCACGATGTGTATCTTAGAGGTTGTTCTACCAGGGAATAGGATAAGAAATAAAGTGAGCAGTAGCTGCATTTAAGATGGTTTCATAAATATTTTAGATTGATTTTACAAAGGATTTTTTTTAAGGTGCACACAAAGATGAATAAAATGTTGAAAGAGCAGAACAGATTACAATCTGGAAAGAACTGAAGAGACATTCTTGTGAAGAAAAGCACATCTGGTGAAATGTTTCAGAATCAGTAGTTATCGCTTAGATTTCCATATATGGATTGGTAATCGTACCTATTAAACATGGAAGGTGAAATGAATGAAGGAATATAAAAATTATAGCCAGGTTCAGAGCATTATTGCAGATATTCCTGTCTTGGTTGTTAATTTAATATAATAAAATGTGAGGCTGGATGAACACAGCAGGCCCAGCAGCATCTCAGGAGCACAAAAGCTGACGTTTCGGGCCTAGACCCTTCATCAGAGAGGGGGATGGGGTGAGGGTTCTGGAATAAATAGAGAGAGAGGGGGAGGCAGACCGAAGATGGAGAGAAAAGAAGATAGGTGGAGAGGAGAGTATAGGTGGGGAGGTAGAGAGGGGATAGGTCAGTCCAGGGAAGACGGACAGGTCAAGGAGGTGGGATGAGGTTAGTAGGTAGGAAATGGAGGTGTGGCTTGGGGTGGGAGGAAGGGATGGGTGAGAGGAAGAACAGGTTAGGGAGGCAGAGACAGGTTGGACTGGTTTTGGGATGCAGTGGGGGGAGGGGAAGAGCTGGGCTGGTTGTGTGATGCAGTGGGGGGAGGGGATGAACTGGGCTGGTTTTGGGATGCGGTGGGAAGGGGAGATTTTGAAGCTGGTGAAGTCCACATTGATACCATTGGGCTGCAGGGTTCCCAAGTGGAATATGAGTTGCTGTTCCTGCAACCTTCGGGTGGCATCATTGTGGCACTGCAGGAGGCCCATGATGGACATGTCATCTCAAGAATGGGAGGGGGAGTGGAAATGGTTTGCGAATGGGAGGTGCAGTTGTTTATTGCGTACCAAGCGGAGGTGTTCTGCAAAGCGGTCCCCAAGCCTCCGCTTGGTTTTCCCAATGTAGAGGAAGCCACACTGGGTACAGTGGATGCAGTATACCACATTGGCAGATGTGCAGGTGAACGTCTGCTTAATATGGAAAGTCATCTTGGGGCCTGGGATAGGGTTGTTAATTTATTGGATTTTGGTGAGGCAATATTAGTGACAGAGTAAAATGCTACAGCAGTTTTGAAATTTCTTCTACATTTTGGTGTGTCTAATAGCTAATTGTAGACATAATCTCAGCATGAAATTTCTAGATTTAACAAGTTGTTAAATTTTACAGTCAAACTTTTACAAAAAAACATGAAATATAAGACAGTACAGTGGAATAAGATATCCTGCAATTAATTAAAATTGAATGACTTGATTTAAGAACTCTTTTATTAAAAATGGTTACCTAAGAATGTAAGATAATAAAATGTGAGGCTGGATGAACACAGCAGGCCAAGCAGCATCTCAGGAGCACAAAAGCTGACGTTTCAGGCCTCGACCCTTCATCAGAGAGGGGGATGGGGGGAGGGAACTGGAATAAATAGGGAGAGAGGGGGAGGCGGACCGAAGATGGAGAGTAAAGAAGATAGGTGGAGAGAGTGTAGGTGGGGAGGTAGGGAGGGGATAGGTCAGTCCAGGGAAGACGGACAGGTCAAGGAGGTGGGATGAGGTTAGTAGGTAGCGGGGGGTGCGGCTTGGGGTGGGAGGAAGGGATGGGTGAGAGGAAGAACCGGTTAGGGAGGCAGAGACAGGTTGGACTGGTTTTGGGATGCAGTGGGTGGGGGGGAAGAGCTGGGCTGGTTGTGTGGTGCAGTGGGGGGAGGGGACGAACTGGGCTGGTTGAGGGATGCAGTAGGGGAAGGGGAGATTTTGAAACTGGTGAAGTCCACATTGCTCCCCAGAGGAGCTCGAACAGTTCATCCACTTCACCAACACCTTCCACCCCAACCTTCAGTTCACCTGGGCCATCTCCAGCACATCCCTCACCTTCCTGGACCTCTCAGTCTCCATCTCAGGCAACCAGCTTGTAACTGATGTCCACTTCAAGCCCACCGACTCCCACAGCTACCTAGAATACACCTCCTCCCACCCACCCTCCTGCAAAAATTCCATCCCCTATTCCCAATTCCTCCGCCTCCGCCGCATCTGCTCCCACGACAAGACATTCCACTCCCGCACATCCCAGATGTCCAAGTTCTTTAAGGACCGCAACTTTCCCCCCACGGTGATCGAGAACGCCCTTGACCGCGTCTCCCGCATTTCCCGCGACACATCCCTCACACCCCGCCCCCGCCACAACCGCCCCAAGAGGATCCCCCTCGTTCTCACACACCACCCTACCAACCTCCGGATACAACGCATTATCCTCCGACACTTCCGTCATTTACAATCCGACCCCACCACCCAAGACATTTTTCCATCCCCTCCCCTGTCTGCTTTCCGCAGAGACCACTCTCTCCGCGACTCCCTTGTTCGCTCCACACTGCCCTCCAACCCCACCACACCCGGCACCTTCCCCTGCAACCGCAGGAAATGCTACACTTGTCCCCACACCTCCTCCCTCACCCCCATCCCAGGCCCCAAGATGACATTCCACATCAAGCAGAGGTTCACCTGCACATCTACCAATGTGGTATACTGCATCCACTGTACCCGGTGCGGCTTCCTCTACATTGGGGAAACCAAGCGGAGGCTTGGGGACCGCTTTGCAGAACACCTCCGCTCAGTTCGCAAAAAACAACTGCACCTCCCAGTCGCAAACCATTTCCACTCCCCCTCCCATTCTCTTGATGACATGTCCATCATGGGCCTCCTGCAGTGCCACAATGATGCCACCCGAAGGTTGCAGGAACAGCAACTCATATTCCGCCTGGGAACCCTGCAGCCATATGGTATCAATGTGGACTTCACCAGTTTCAAAATCTCCCCTTCCCCTACTGCATCCCTCAACCAGCCCAGTTCGTCCCCTCCCCCCACTGCACCACACAACCAGCCCAGCTCTTCCCCCCCACCCACTGCATCCCAAAACCAGTCCAACCTGTCTCTGCCTCCCTAACCTGTTCTTCCTCTCACCCATCCCTTCCTCCCACCC
The DNA here is from genome assembly GCF_030684315.1 of Stegostoma tigrinum. Taxonomy (NCBI): domain Eukaryota; kingdom Metazoa; phylum Chordata; class Chondrichthyes; order Orectolobiformes; family Stegostomatidae; genus Stegostoma; species Stegostoma tigrinum. The sequence goes on along the minus strand of NC_081360.1, from coordinate 65,222,019 downwards.
CAAGCCGCACCCCCCGCTACCTACTAACCTCATCCCACCTCCTTGACCTGTCCGTCTTCCCTGGACTGACCTATCCCCTCCCTACCTCCCCACCTACACTCTCTCCACCTATCTTCTTTACTCTCCATCTTCGGTCCGCCTCCCCCTCTCTCCCTATTTATTCCAGTTCCCTCCCCCCATCCCCCTCTCTGATGAAGGGTCGAGGCCCGAAACGTCAGCTTTTGTGCTCCTGAGATGCTGCTTGGCCTGCTGTGTTCATCCAGCCTCACATTTTATTATCTTGGAATCTCCAGCATCTGCAGTCCTCATTATCTCTGATACCTAAGAATGTATATAGTTATTAATGCAATAATGCATTAATATCTGTCTCTTCGTCCCCTTTCTCTGTAATGTTGCTCTCTTCACTTCTGTGTTGAAAGAGCTGGAAAACTACATTCAAAGCCTCTTAAGCAAAGGAAAAGGACGGCCTCGGGTCCAACTAATCAATAAGCAGATTAAAGACTGTTCAAGGCTGCAGAGATAACAATGTATTTCTGTTACAGAATTGAAAAGATTATGAGAACAACTCATTAATTTGTTATCTGGATTGGTGATCTCGAACTGTTTCCCTGACTGTTCCTTTACTCATAATATTTGTGTTTTATCTGCTTCTCTTTATCTGTTCATATAAATGGGAATTTTGGTGCGCTCTTCCAAGTCAGCCATAGTACCATATAAATATGACAAAGAAAAGACAAAAATAAGGACGTTTGATCAAAGCAGACAAAAACATTGATTAAAAATGTGCTAAAATTTAAGTGAGAAATGAGTTTCCTTAAATCTCATGCACCTTCTATTCCACACATTGGATTAACAGCCCTTTCTCTAGCTTAACCATTTCAGTTAAGAGCATTTGACTGCCCATGCAGAAAGTTGTTTTTCAACCAATGAAAATTCAGTTCTTTCAAAAGTTTCAATCTTCAATTTAATTGATAGAAAAGTAGATGAAAGAAACTCCTAGTTCCATCTAATTTGCCATTTGCCATCTGCCATCTTGGTAGTCAGAAGCTAATAATAGTAACGATTTTGTAGACTGACAGTGACCAATCTTTGATTGTTAGCCTAAACCAGCCTCAAATTGTGGTGAGGAAAAATCACCTGTAAAGGCAAGCTTTGAGAAACATTTTTTAATAGTCATTGGTTGCCCTAAATATGCTACACTTAGCATGTGCCATCATGAACACAGGAGAGACTAAACACTTGAAATACGAAAATCTTAATGTTTTAGGACAAAGTGTTTAAGAAAAATAGAGAATGAGGTTATTGGATGAAATCTTAATTCCATTTACACAGAGTATGTTTCCTATTTGATGCATTTTACACACTCAAATGATGGAAATTAGGAACAGCCACCCGAAGTTAATCAAAGCTCTCATGACCAAGCAATGTTGCTTCTAATCCTCATTAAAGAACTTGTATGCCATGTTGCGGGCTGGCATTGCAACAGAGGATCTCTTGTAACAGAAATTAGCTAAAGTGGGTGAGGATTGCTCATGTTACTTGAAGCTATGTTCAGCTTTAATTGCTCACTTGTTCCTAGAGACTGACAGAGTACTCTTAAGTTTGAAGAGGACATGTGAGTCATGTCAGGAGACTTTCTGGGCACTTTGTCAAGAATCTACCAAAGCTCTATTGCCATTTATTAGATGAATTTTTTGCTTATGTCACCCAAAGATATTGAGTGCTATTATACTTCATTAAGGATTATGTTAGAGTCACTGGGGTTGATCATTTTCATAGGGATCTTCCTAGGTTCCCATCTAGTCTGGAGAGAATTAGGAGAGAGAAATGGGTACAGGCACTACAACATCAGCTGCTGGAAGAGAGACATTGAGGTATCCAAACTTGTCAGAACTTAATCATCAAATTGTGGAGCATACATTGTGAAACATCAACTATTAACACTGACTGCGCCCAAGGGTAAACCTTAGTAACTATAAGACCTGAGCAGAAAAATACTAAAGCTAGGGAGAACCAACAGATTCCAGAAGATAATAGGTACTGCAGATGCTGGAGAATTGAGATAACAAGGTGTAGAGCTGGATAAACACAGCAGGCCAAGCAGCATCATAGGAACAGGAAGACTGACGTTGGGTCTAGGCCCGAGAGGTCAGCCTTCCTGCTCCTATGATGCTGCTTGGCCTGCTGTGTTCATCCAGATTTACACCTTGTTATCTCAGATTCCAGAAGACAGCCCATACTTACAAGGAATATTTGCTGCAATTTGATTTTAAAAAAAACACTTTTGAGTGATGCCTTCCATTACTAGATTTTGGAGCTCTGTTGTCACATGCTTTATCTTCCAGGAGGATGTTCCATCAAGAATGTTGGCATCTGCACTCAGTCCTTTCAGTCACTTCCCTCTGCAGAGGACCAAGAAAAGACACCAATTCCAGCTGTATACAGTTACCACATTCATCCTTTATCTAGAGCAGGTTCAAACAATAAAAACAAATCATAACCACTAATACTTATAAATCCTTTGTTCCTGAAGGTGTTGAGTTTCTTGTGTGCCATTGCAACTGTGCCCATATGCTTTGTGCAAGGTAAAGAGACTCTGAGGAATCAGTTGGTGAATCACTCACTTCAGAATTCCTAGTAAGACACAATGAAATGAAAAGCATATAGTTGGAAGCCCTTTAAGACTTCAGAGTTCACTCAGTACGTTTTCACATACCTGGAAGCAGCAAAATGAAAATACACACAATGTAAAATGAACAAGTTGTTGCCCGAACTTTGCAGTATTTTGTCTGAGAGCAGGTGAGCATCCCTATAGGTGACAGTGGCAGTAGTTTCCTCTGACTTATACAACCTGTACTTCATAGGCAGATTGAGTAACCAGTGATGGCAACAAAGATGAAAGTGGCATCAAACTGACTTGCTTCACTTTAACTGCATGTTGATAAAGTGATTGCTCAAAGCCCTTTTAACTTCTGAAAATAAATCAATTACAGCAGTTCATTTGAGCTTTATTGAGCTTATTGTCCTTTCAGAATTACATTTATCTGAGGTGCAAATCTCTAAAGGCTTAGATAGGTAGACTTAGGATGAGTTGTATGAAACATTAAGAACAAGGAGACATGTTAATTTAGAAAGTTTTGTTCTGAAGGAGAGTGATATTGGACACAAATGTTAACATGATTTTTCACTCTAAATATACTGTCAGCCTTTTGAGTTTTTCAAGTACTTTTTTTTATTTAGGTTCATAAAAATGTTTAAAGATATAAATAAACAGTTTAGAAAACAAATAGAAAAGATGAATCTTCGCAGTAAAGATTATGAGAATAAAACTGGATTTTGTTATTATTGAGTGCAGAATGTGGGCAGAGATGGTACATGATGAATGGGCTCCATCTGTATCAGATGATTTTAAGATTCTATAACAATGGAAAATTCAGAGAATGAAGACAACTCTTACCTGTAAGATGAACTTTTAAAGATAAGAAAACTTGCAAAACTTTAGATTCAAAACTTGCTAAGCTTTAGATGCTTAGGTCATTTTGAGCTTCACTTGAGCAGTAAAATGTACAGCATCCACACAAGACATATATATTGTCCAAACTAACAAGCCATACATAAACAATGTTCAGTAAATTTATAATTTGCTTTATTTCTTTTCTTTGCCTTAGTTTATCCTATTTGCACACAAATGGAGTGCTCAAATGGAGCCTGTTACAACTCCAGTCAACACTGTGATGGAAATTTGAACTGCAGGGATGGAACAGATGAAAGCAATTGCAGTACGTTCTCCATTTCTGATGTTTAGATCTGAACTGCCTGACCATACCAAATCATTTGTTAAAATCATTGACATACAGACATAATGAAACACAGTTCGTGTCTGAAACAACTTATTATGCCCTCAGAAAAATGAATAAATTGAATAGCGAAAATGGACCTCATCAAAAAATGTTCTTATCTCCTCAATGAAATATCTAGAATAGGGTGGAACAATGAAAATGAGATTTGGGCAGTTTTTATAACAAGTGGCTGATTCTTTTTATCAGCTATACGCATGGGTATTTGCTACACAATATATGGAAAGTGGGAAAGCTATACGTCCTTTCTATAGCAATGGTAACTTGTATTACGCTACTTTGTCATGGATCTGCAAATACAGGGGGTTCTGCATAACATGTGTTCTGGCAATGCAAATTGGCTTTAACGTGATTGATGAATAGGTGAACATTATTTCTAAAACATGAACTCGTGTTGGCTATAACGCGATTCCGTCAAGTAGGCATTTCGCTGTTTTAAGCCCTTTGCTAATGATACCTACAGTGTATTCATACAATGCTGTGATACTGAGAGTCCCAGAGAAATTCTCCCCATCAGCTTTTGTCAAAACTGAAAAGTAAGAAGCCAGCAGGTTTGTTATCAGGAAAAGTAGGGCGTAGGGGAGAGTGAAAAACACTATACCTAACTTACCTTGAAAGGAAACACTGTGAGGCACAGGATCTGGAGGATCCAGCAGCCTAATAGAGTAATTAGTCAGATCATGGTTGACTTATGTTTCAACTTGATTTTCCCACTTTTGCTCCATTTGCCCCTATACCCTTGTGGTGTGGTGTTAAGATCTCTGAAGGTGTCTAAATTACCATGGCAACATACACATGTATATCTCACAGTCTGGAACTGTGGATAGTGGTGATAGAGTCTCCAATGTTCTTTTAGTCACATGGCTGACTAGGAACCTGTACCAATCTTACAGTCTGCTACCAGCAGTGTTGAAAGAATTTGCTGATTGATACTCAATCTTTTAAATCACATTGTGAATACACCTTCCCTGGCAGTTCTGAGGCAGGACTTGAACCTAGATCTTCTTGCTTACAAGGGCTTACACCTTTCACAACCTCAGGATGTTACAAAGAGCTTGACAGCCACAGGAAGTATTTTTGAAATGCAGTCATTGTAGAAAATACAGCAGCCAATTTTCACACAACACACTCCGACAAGCAACACTATGATAATGACCAGACAGTTTGTCATTGTGTTGCTGACTAAGGGATAAGTATTGACCAGGACACCTGGGTAATTGTTCTGCACTTTTTGGAAATAGTGAGGATAGTTGTGTCAATCTGAGAAGGAGCTGTGAAGTCGCTGTCACAGTCTGACCAACGTGTCTGAACCTGTTGACAATAGTGCTTTGTTACACTTTTTTGAGAGGTTTCCCCCTAGCCCTGCTTTTCCCTTAGGCCCAGTTATTTATGTAGCACAATTTTCTATAACATGATGTTGTGCTGGAACGCAACTATTGCGTTACAACAGAACCTCCTGCAGTCTGTACTGGGGCTTATCATACACATGAACATTGCCCCTAATCTCTCAAACACATCCTGTTTACTTATCACTTCATATTCCTTCATTATTTCACTCAGCATTCTCCTATATTGCAGCATAGATATCTGTTTGCCCCTTGCATTGGTATTTATGAACTGGCCTGATGTGTGTGAGATGAAAAGCTTCAACAAGATGTCTTTTTTCAGAAATGCTCAGATTCTACATGACTGAACAACAATAAAAAAAGATATTGACACTTTGTTTCCAAAAAGTGATTGGATTCCTAACTTTCTGCAACAACTGCAGATTTAATACACTTAGTTCATCCAATCTTATTGGGAATTTTAGCAGTTTTATTGTGATGAACATTTGAATTATGCTACCAAATGCAGAATGAGGATATTCACTGGCTTATTTCCTGAAGCTTGATAATTACGCTTTCATTCTTGACTAATTCCCAATGTTTTGTATTTTAGTGAAATAAAATTCACGTTCGATTAAATCCTTGACAAAACTTTCTATTTCTAGTTTTCTCTTCTCCCTTCCTAAAATTGATGTTTCACCAAAATTGTCATTCTACACTAGTGACAGAGACATTAGACGGTGAGCCTTATCATAGTTTACCCTCAACTCTCAGTCTCACATTACATACTTTTAAAGCAGAGGCTACCAGACAGTGTATAGAGATGTGAATTCAGATACTATTTTCAGTCACATCATACTTCATAGGAGGCATTCTGTCCCTCTGGGCCAGAAAATTCAGCATTGTCTGGGGCCTGATTTTATCAAATACTGCAAGGTCTGACTGGCAATTCACTTACCATTGAGCTGTAGGTTGTAGAACTTTATATCTTAAAAAAATTACTGAAGAATTCTGAAAAGTGTATGAATCTCTATTTATTTTCCTCATTTCTTACTCCAAAACTTTTCCTCATCTCTTTAACTTTTGCAGCTCAGAGATGTAACAGTGGTCAGTTTCAATGTGCCAATGCAGAATGCATCCCAGAGATATTTGTATGCGACCACGATGATGACTGTGGAGATAGAAGTGATGAGCAAAAATGTGGTATTGTATTACTTTTATTTCATTCTGTGTTTTATTGTAACTTACTTTGAAAGTAATGTCGATGTGCTCAGCTTAAACTTCCTCTGAATTAAAAAAAAATTATAGGCTACTTGGATGCTCTACAATTATGGTACTTGAGTAATCTAAGATTTAACTTAATTTATAATTTAATTTTCCTCATTCTGAAAAATGCATCTTACAAACTCACTAATATTGACATGTTGTGGCAAGCATAGTTGTGAGATTGAAACCTGATCGGTATGATGTTTAAGGTAAAGTGTGGGGCTAGATGAACACAGCAGGCTAAGCAGCATCATAGGAGCACAAAAGCTGATGTTTCGGGCCTAGACCCTTCATACTTTTTAATCAATAGAATAACATTTGAAGAGACTCATTTTCAGCATAGGAACAACATTTTTTCACATGAATTTTGTATTTATTGAGATAAGTCAATTTGTATTCAAAAATGAATGCTGGAGCATTAGCAATCATGTCAAGCATAGAAAGGTTGAAATAAAAACACTTATTTTCTCTCTTCCCAATGTTGAGACTTAGAACAGCATCTGCTGCTGCATCAGCCTGTGTCAGGGCATTCTGTGCTATCGAAGTGGTAGAATAATGGGTACGGCGTTGGAATAACATTATGATGCTTCAGAGGCCTGGACGACTTCTGTGAAGAAATCAGTTCGAATTTCAACATGGAAGCTAACAGAATTAAAGTCAAATTAATTAAATAAATCTGGCAAATTAGAATTAGCATTGGCGAATTGAAATGGCAATTTAAAAAATATTTTTTTCACTACCGTCCTTCAGAATACTTACCCGGTCTGACCTCCAGATCCATGGCATTGTGGATGACTTGGAACTGGCCTTTGAAATGGCCTAGTAAACAACTCAGTTGTATAAAAGCACAACAGAAAATTGTATGTGAGTAAGACAGGACAGGTCACCTGGCATCAATCCATAAACTAGACACAACAAAGTACAGGTAACTGCCCAATCAACCCAGCAAGGTTCTCTACAATGAGATCTGGGGACTTGTGTCGATATGGTGAGAGCTTAGTAAGCAGCAGTCTGATGTAGTCATATTCACAGCTGTAAGGTATAATTCAATGTCCAAGGCTCCATTGTAATCATGGGAGGTGGGAGTAGAGCGATACATGCTCAGGATCAAGTGGTTCTGTAAATCCTTAGTATTGACTCTGGATCCATTGATGTCTTATGGTAACAGGTTGAGCTTTGGAAAACAGTTTCAAGTAAATAGACCCAATAGATGATCAATCGTAACCTACCACTGATGTCCTCAGAGACAGATTCCAGTCTTCAGCTCTTTTGATTCACGCTCTGTAATGTTGAGAAATGACTGACCCCAATAGTTATAGCAAAAATTATTGGTTTCAGAACAAAGGATAGTTCTGATTCAACCTTTTACTGTAGATCAGAAGTTTCGGACCAGAGCAGGTAATAATGCTAGAATTTCTTCTCTAAGGGGCTTTAAAGATAGAGATAGTTTTCTTACAACAACCAATAATAATTTTATGATCATCATTACTGATAATAAGTTCTATGTTACAGATTTATAAAAAAATGAACAAATTGAGCCTATGTCCCCAGTGTATTAATAGCCTGGTGATATGATCATCGCATCACCATCTGCCCAGCAATGAAGAAAATTGCCTTCAACAACAAAAACAAAGTTACTGGAAAAGTTCAGCAGGTCTGGCAGCATCTGTGAAGGAGAAAATAGAGTTAACATTCCGGGTCCAGTTCTGAGGAAGGGTCACCGGACCCAAAACGTTAACTGTTTTCTCTTTCACAGATGCTGCCAGACCTGCTGAGCTTTTCCAGCAACTTTGTTTTTGTTCCTGTTTTAC